>NW_019214220.1:31621-69096 GCF_002532875.2 Varroa jacobsoni
AAACAAATATATTAAGCCATGCATCACAACAGCCTGTTGCTTATGCATGAACACTAACCTTCATTAAGGTGTCCACGTTTGTTTAAAGCAAAATAGAAGTGAACGATTCAACAATTTGCGTCATATCTAGCTAGCAGGTAATAAAGACACAAACGCTCGCAGCGGAGGGTTGTGAGGCCTGTTTTGTTTTCGTAGAGGACAGAAGCGCACATTCGGCAGCACAAAGTAAAACAAGGCGTTAATCTCTAATCAGCCCTGTGATGTTGATTATGCGCGCATTTTCGTTAAGCAGATTGCGCCAACAGGTTTTCTCGAAATCGTAGACTGGCCGGGTATCACATTTGTTCATTTTGAATACAAATTTTGAGTAGGGGAAAATAGATTTTGGCATTCCAACTTATTCAATGCTCTTTAAGAAATTTGAAAATGTCTTTAGAAAATATACCGCTCTCTTAAATAAGATCTATTCTTCATTCATAAAAATTTTGTTTGGCGGCGGTAGCCTTTTTGTCAGACCCTTATTATTACTCATGACGTCTTGTTTTCTAGATTCGATAAAAAATATCTGCCACCTTCTAATCATAACGTTTCGATTTAGTATAGATTTACTTATATGTCGATTGTGAAATCCATGGAACCCAGGCAACAAAAAAACGCATGCTGGCGAAGCTTTACGTCGTACTAACATTCAATTAACCAAAGAATTCAAATACAGTCGGAAATATGATTGTACTTTCTGTTCAATGAGTATAACTTAATCAGCATTTATTTTTCCGACTGTAGTAATTCAAAAATGGATAATCTTATCAATATTCGCATCAAAACACCCGAAATATCTATTTGCCTCTTACTACAACTAGCTTTGTTGGAAAACGCGCTGGAAGACGGTCTCGAGAGCCTTCCCCTATGAACCGTATTAGCCTAATTAGGCAACAATCAACCGATACGGTAACAAGCACTCTTGGCATGGCAACAAGTATTTTTTGAAAATTATGCGTATTGTCACATTTAGTTTTTACGTTTACATATAATAAATAGAGAAAGTTGCAGTATCGAAATACTTAATTGTTTTTGATGCTGTTGAAAAGCTGAAAAGTTAACTTCTAGAAGAACGACATCAAGTTGCAAGCTACTTAGGAGTGCACCGGCTATTGCTTGATTGAACTCAACACCTTTATGTGGTGGCATACGATGACAAAATAATGGACGACGTTTATCGTACAAACAAGTTTGATATATATATATATATATATATCTAAAGGAAAGAAAGTATATCAAAGCACCCAATTTTGTAAATAATGTTGATTATATATACGACAAAAGGCAGTGCACTGTTGGGTAAGTCGGAAGCTGATATTGTCGAGTGTGCACGTGAAGGTTTCTTTTAAATTAGAAGTATTTGAGAAGCTATACTACATGTATAGCGATGACTGCGTTTTTCTCTTATGATAATCGCGTAATATCAAACACGCATTGACAGGAACTGGGCAATTAGCTAGTAGGAAGTTGTCATATCCAAATCATGCTCCAATAAGATGGGCCTGAACAGTCAGGACCGCTGTATCTTATTGATAACAGCGTATGCAGGCTGAGCTACACAAAAATGAGGCAAGAAACCCACAACACGTGGAGAAAATCTTGCAAGCAGTCAAATTGATCGGCAGTAGTTTATTACTAGAATAGCTTTCAGCCCTTTGCAACATGAATGTGCTAATTATTATTGTAGTTACTCTGCAAAGTAGATCATTACTTTGTAACTAGAGCTAACCTTTTCCTGATAAATATCTGCATCTCTTCCGAAGATCACCGTAACTACTGGAGTGTTCGCGCGCATCAATAAACTCCATATTTTAATGTCTCCTTAATGAAAAAAAAAGGAAAAACCATATCAAACAAATAGATATAGAGTGGAGCAAAAATTCATGGCAATCACGGGATCAACCAGTAATCTCTTATCTGAAATCAATGTATATATGTCATCGTAGATTTTCTCGACGTGGTTAGCGTTGTCATACTGTGAGATTCCTAATTTCTTCTAACTTCTGTTAATACTGGATGCGATTGCATTATATATTCAATGAGATACTTAAAGGGATGCTCTGCATTTTATGGGCCATTTCAGCAGCTCAACATCTAAAACTGTTATACGGTATTGTTACCGTCTCCACGATGACCAGTTTAACCTGAAGAAAAGGAGTGAAGGTTAATAACACTCGCGGCCTACGCCGATTTTCCTTATCTGTCTGCTGTCTACCTTACTGTGTACTGATGTATTGATTCCTGATCATTTTTAAAATCGCGTGGTTTGCCAATGCGCTAGATAACGACAGTACTAATTCGGTTGTTTGTTTTCAGGGTAACACACATTAACATTCTAGCAACAGGTCGAATGTGATCATACGTTTGGAGCATTATAAAATTGATAGAAAAGAGCCTGTTCATACAATAGTTGTTATTAGGCCAAATACGTTGTGTTTTATCAATATGATCGTAACGAAGTTAATTACCCTCACGGATTGGCGGACCTTCTTTCAACCGATATTTCTTACGACTGCATTGCGCTTTTTTCGCTCTGTAATGATGCTATACGAGACACTGACTTCACTTGTTAGTAATCGATAAGGGTCTACAAAACAACAGGCACATTTAAACAGTATCTATAGGTTGTTTCGATTTAAGATACACTGGGATTCATTCATAGTTGTTAACGGACATCAGGGTAATGCCTGTTGGACTAATATAGTAGTACAACTAACTAGAACAGCATTTCATGTACTGCTCAATTCTAAAATGTCTGCAAATATTCAGTTTAGCTAAGGCTCTAAAACATATGATTTCATTGCTTTACTTACCCGCTAACATGGTCATCTATACATAGAAGCATAGATATGTGGACTTATATCGTATCATAATCTTGAACCATTAATATCAGTCTAATCTAATCAATCAGACTAATATCAGTCTTAAGACTGATATTAGTAATAACATTTAACTGTGTATATTTACAGCTGCTACACAGATATGTAAATAGACGCAATTGGCGCAGTCATTTGTCTTTTTATTGATGAGGTTTGGAGAGGCTGAGTTAAGCTCCATCACATGTAGATATTTATCATATAATACAGCCCATGCGAAAAAATATAGAATATGTTATTATCGCAAAATATCTAATATATTTAAAGATAAACACGTTTGTACTAAATTAGCGAGTGCTTAATTGCTCTTCAAGCCGCATCGAGTCCTCTCACTCTAATTGAAACTATCCGCGGCATTTTTTCCTGAGTTAATGTGCATTGATTACCCGTATGTCCAATTTCGTGTTGGTTCGTTGCAGGTTGTCGGGAATTCTCCAGCAATCCGAAAGTTCCAATAGAGAGGACAGCATTACTGCCGCAGGTAGCTATAGCTAAGCGTGTGTACAAAATTGCTGCTAGTAATTCGACTGCGAAACAGAGCCTAGGAGTATCTCCATTCAAAGCAATGCAGCAATAGTTTAATTGACTGCGCTAATCTCCAAAAAGCACAACAGGAATTACAACTACATGAAAAAAAGAGGCGATTATTCTACATACTATGTTAACCTTCCACATCCGTTGCATACTAGAGCATGTGCTACAGCCAAATAGGACAACGGGTACTCGTTAAAAGCTGCTCTCTCCTTCACTAACATACTCCTTCTGGGGAGGGTTTGTCGGAGCTATAAGAAATGCGGAAAAAGGCGAAAAGTTTTGAGCATATCATGTATCGCTTGTTCGACTGCGCTGTGAACGTCAGCCTAGCTTTGATTTCTGATACTGTTGCAATGCGTAGCTAACCGGAAAACAGGCGCAAGAAATCAAGCACCAAGCAAAGACTATCGGAGAAACGAGACCAATCCGAACAAGCACGATGTGGACACGTAGTCCTGTTCAAACCAGCCCTACCACTTCTCCAGTTAAACCCGTGTCCCCTGTTAAATTCTATAGCCCTTCTAAAAGAGGTACATTGTAAGATACAATAGAATACACCGATGATTGCAATCCATCTTTTGACGATCGCACGCAAATACACCAGTGCACGAAAGCCGTAGGTAGAATCAGTAATTGGAGCAATCATTACATTTAGAATGAAATACATGTATTATATAAGTTAGGCGAATAGCTCGATGAAATGACAAGAAAAAACGAGAAAATCGTTGAAATTCTGCATGATTAAACTTTGTCACCTATGGAATAACCGAGAGGTTTATTAGATTAGTGTAATGCGAATATATAATTGCGTATAAGTCAATGGGTAGAATAAGTTTTCAAACATGCGCGACTCTTGGCTAAATCAGGAAATCCCAGGTTTTGTAAACCTTGGTTTTCTAAATACACGAGTCTTACATACGACACCATTAGTCGCTATTTGCTTTTTTTGAAGAAGGGTTAGATGTACCCGTTACCAAACTCTTCCAAAAAGGGAAAATAACACATATGAGCTCTATTGTTAGATCCCCTCGCTCAAGCCCAGTATTTTTTCTTACATTTTGAATTCTCAGCATGGTCACGTTTGACCAGCGTAAATTTAATTACTCGTCCTGCCAATGATTTACCAAAAACTGATCCTATAGCAACTGAGAAGTTTGAGCCTTTACATAAGCCAGATTGGTGTGGATACTTAGCCACAATAATACTAAACCTTACTAAGAATATATGTTGCTCTTCGTTGAATTGATTTTGTTTAACGAAATACTTAAGAATAGACTTAGTAGGTTTTTGTTATCATTATTATTACAACTAATGTACTTTATCTTTGCAATATGAAATTTACATAGTGGTTATGAGCAAGCACCCTGAACTGAGCAATGCATGATTTTAGTACGTATCTGCGCACAGTAAGCGAGTAAATCGAGATTTATTATTTGTTCTTGTGTAGATCCTACTTACAAACCAGATACGGCGACCTTCAAGAAGAATGACATCTATTATATCATTGGACAGCAGAGTGGCGCACTTAAACGCAAACATCGACCCAATTTGATACGTACCATCGATGAGGTTTGCATCTTTCATATAATAATCACAAAGCTCGAAATCCAAATAACAAAACCATTCCGTCCTTTTTTTATTGTGTAGTTGGTTTTTGGGCGGTGTCGTTTACGATATAATCTACCTTGAACTTGGAACAAACCCGAGCACAAGCATAGGTTCCAATAATTTAATGATTTGCAAGGGCCTGTTGTCCTAGACAAACACTACTTAAGATGAAATACGCGCGCCACGTTAAGCTGATCTAGAACTGAATACAGTATATAAAACTGAAGATAACGGAAAACATTACTTCACAGTGTGTTTTTGCGTTTGAACTTGACGCGTCCTTCAGTTCAGCGCTTGCGACACAAACTCTTCCGTTAGCTCACTCATCTAAAAGATATTGTTAATTTGTTGTACATTGTTTGGTACAGTTGGCCACATCCACCCGCGTGAGCTTGGGTGATCGTTGCTATTTGGGCTGCCATGTAATACCAAATGAGCATCAACATGAAAACAGTATCAGGTATCGTGACAAGGTGTTCTGCGGGACCTTCGAAAAAGATGGAAACATGTTCATTACAACCTCTCAGGACTGCGTCGTCAGGTACGTACTGCCCACTTGTGTAATCATACTATAAACCAATTTTCTGCAAAATATTTAGTAAAACACTCACATTGAAAGTTACATTACACTGCGCCACTTGGTCCTAGTGTTACGCCGTTCAATAGATAGTAAGAAACAGTAGTAACATACTGCGAATATTAAGAGATACGCTTGTATAGAACACTTATAATAATTATGTTACTATTTTAGGATCTATGATACAACTGGTAACCGTCCGATCTGGAGAAAGTCGATCCACGCGACGGATGTTGGCTGGAGTATCCTTGATACATCCGTTTCGCCGGATGGCCGTCTTTTCGTCTATTCCTCCTGGTCAGAAAATCGTGAGTGTCATCACTGCCCTACTGAAACCGCCTTATTCCAATACTGCGGCTAATTGACACTGTAATTTACAGTTTTATTTTTTTCATTTACGATAAAAGATTTACCATAAAGTTTTTCGATATGTTTGAAAGTATGCATATAACTAAAAATATATTTAACTCCATAAAAGTGCAGTTTTATTGGCAATGTACCTTCTAAAAAAAAGTAAAGCTGAACATGAAATTAATCAGTAGTACTGCTTGATCGTATGTAAGCAGCGGGAAACTTAATATTCTTATATATTTAAGAATATTTTTCATCAAAAAAACACCTATTTTACGTCACTTGTGTTTGGGTTCCTTTCTTTCTGCTTCTCAGTCCACTTGTGCCAAATTGATGGACAAAGTGAGGAAAGTGTCACGCTAGAGCTCAACCCGTTAGAGAATCGCTTCTGCGTATTCTCTCTGAAATTCTCCGCAAACGGAGAAGAAATTCTTTGCGGGTTAGTATAATCGTCGACTTGAGTTCATTGCAAGGTATAACTTAAATCAGTTCACTAGCAGGTCATAAACCGCTTCCTCTAAGCTACAGTGAGTCACTCGATAAGGAGAACATTCAGTGACTTGATTCTTAAAAGAATGATATGGAGATAAACTGCTTTTACTTTGTATAGTTATGGTGTCAATGACAACAAAATATTGTAGACTGGTACGTTCAACTAGCGTATAGTGTGTGAATTGAACGGAGTTCCTTACCTACCTGTAGAGAGCTCTTTAGAGGTAAAAATCTATCCTTGCAGAGAACCGATCGAACGAGTATATATGACATATATACTATCAAAGAGGTTAGAGTGTTAAGAATAGCGCTTATAGAATCTCTATAGGTGCGGCTATTCCTAACGTGAGTTTCGGTCTCTGTCCTTTTTTCGAATGTGTATTTAGAGCTTCTGACACATCGCTATACGTCTATAGTCTCTCAGCCCAAAAACGGACGTTGCTAATTCCGGCCCATAATGACGAAGTGAACGCTGTGTGTTTCGCCGACCGAAGTTCGCACATCCTTTTTACAGGTTTCTCTTTTGTTTAGTATCTTTATAAGTTCTTACGGGGTACAGTATGACAAGACAAAAATATGCACTCACTTTCTCTTTAATTACTGTTAGTGACCAACCCATTTTGTGACACCTGCTACATGCGTTTACTTCTTGTAAAAACCGAGCTGTTTAAAAATGGAGGGTCTTTTATTGGTGAAAATACAAGTTCTTACTCGCGCGCTTCTGCGTAAAGGTGGCGATGACGGGCTTGTAAAAGTGTGGGACAGACGTGTTCTTAATGAGGCTAACGCTCGTCCCGTCGGCGTACTCGCTGGCCACCGCAACGGAGTAACCTTTGTAGATTCAAAGGGCGACGGCCGTTACCTTCTTTCAAACTCAAAGGACCAGAGCATAAAGCTATGGGACGTGCGCCGTTTTGCTGATCATGAAGGCATCGAAGCCACTCTGGCAGCAGTAGGCGATCAACGATGGGACTATCGTTGGCAACCCGTCCGAAAATCGCAGCGAATTGCCACATGGACACCGCTCCCAGGGGATGTTAGTGTGATGACTTACAGGTCTGTATTGGTCGAAAAAATTTGCGGACTTTATGAACAGTGACCCTCTGATTTCAGCACTCGAGAAAGGCAACTGACTACAATCGCATTACCGTTTTCTCATTTTGTGAACTTGTAAATACAAACTTTGTGCGAGATGAAAGAACTATTACAGCGTTTATTTGTATTATAGCTAGCTAGTATTTAGCGGTTTCAAATTAGCTGCGATACGTTTGTCGAATCAGTTTTACAGGTATTAGTTTAAAATATGTTACCATCATACTGACGAGGAAACAGAACAAAAATTCTTTTGTGTTCAATTTTCCACATTTGTTTGTTTTTATTTATTTGTGTATTTTCGTTTCATGATTTTGTGGGGGATCGGGCTCAAACAGAGCACGTTGTTGAGATCAGCGATATATAGAAACTTAGATGTATACAATGGATTAAGTATTTATCAGAACTGTCTTATTTGTATGTGTTTTGCTTTAGGGGTCATACAGTTCTGCAGACACTTATTCGGTGTCGCTTTTCGCCAATATTTACCACAGGCCAGCGCTATATCTATACAGGTTGTGCTTCCGGAAGGGTTTACGTCTATGACGTTCTAACGGGCGAGCCCAGGCGGATCCTAATGGGGCATCGGGACTGTGTACGAGATGTATCGTGGCATCCATACGCACCAAAAATTATGTCAACATCAGTAAGTTCTAAAAAGTTTTGAAATGGACTGACTGGATTCGGCTTATGAAATTAGCTTTTTAACGTTACACTTATCTAGCGTTTTAGGTCCTTTTTACATAGTAAGTGATCCGGCAGACGGTCTGTTCTGCTTTAACATGAATTGGTCTTTCCTCGTTGTTGCAGAAAAGAAGAGCTGATATTTCTAGTGATACTAGAGGAGTCATAATATATATATATATATATATATATATATATATATATTTAACAGTGTCAGAGTAAAGTTATTACAATTTTATTTCGATCTTTTATTTTGATGAGACCTTAACTACCATTTTTGAAACCCACCTCGCGTTAGGACTATATTTACTTACTTATTTTTCTATGCTATGGTTTCAGTTCGATAAAACCGTTAAGGAATGGACTTACTGCAGTGAGATGCCGCATCAGTACGTAGACCTTGATCCAGATGAAGAGGTTGCTCTTGAAGCACGACGATTTCGCACTCGGCGAAGAATTCGACTAGATTCCGACTAGAATAAGGAAGAGTTCAGGGGATGTGAGTCAACCTCGTTGAAAACCGGGCTTACGTACCGTGTGTATCGTTATGGCTTAATTTTAAGGCCTCGTGATATCATAAAAGGATAGGTCATTATACATAAATATCAGACTAAATGAATATTTGGTCGATAGTGGCTTATGCGGTGAGCAGCTATTTATAACACATTCTGCTTGTGTAGGATAATCATCGTAACATTTTTAATGGAACTATCGTGAATGAATTCGCTTTATAAAGATCGAAAGGTCGATAATTTCATTTATTGTTGATCTGGGTATCTTGGACTACAAGTTGCACTTTGATGTGGATACCGAACATCTCATGGGAATCTTAGATAATATATGTTAGATAAAATCACAGCGTGCTTGTAACCATCACATTTTAGGCGAGCATCACTATTTTAGACAAAATTGCAACTCGTTTGCAACATGGGATGTACAGAAAAAAAATGTAAGAAGTGGGAAAATAAAGCTTATAGCTTGTATTGTACCTTATGACTAGTTTTAAACTTACAGGGATGAGAGTGACATCTATACTTAATAGATATTTATAAATTATATCTCAAGTCAAATTAGAGTTACTTCAGGTTACACATTTGCATTACTTCAGCAGATTAGACAACAATAATAATAGTAATTATTATTATGCCTTTTATTCTAACATTTTTTGTCTTTGATGAAGCTTGCGGACTACTCGCTATTCTCAGTTCAGGCCACTTTTAACGCCATTACCGTCTCTCAACTATTAATGTCAACATTACTCTCTTTTACCCTTGTCAGGTACTTTGTCTATAAACCACATAAACATTGTAAGATTTTATTGGAAATTTTAAATAAAAATAAAAAGAAAATAGGTAGCACAGGCGCTACAACTGCACCGTTCTTCTACGTTCCACACTGTTCAAGAAAAGGTCATATATTCCGAAACGCGTAACCTATTAAACATGTTAAACTCTGCCATAGAGTACAATTCAGGTATAGGCTAAAGAGGTAAGTGCTGTATCTTGTATCTAAGGGCAGCCCTACGAAGAAATCGGTTCTGCAGCTGGTCAACAGTTTTAATGTTTTGTCATATAACGTGGTCAAGCTCTAACACAGTGTACAAATTCGGGAACAACACTTGTAAAGGATAAAACGCGAAGTTTTTAACCAGAAAGCACCTGGAAATCATGGTAATCGACGCCGATCTAATGATATAACCAATATGAAGATCGAAATTAAGTTCCAGCGTAATTCCAATTCCTATGTCTTTAATCCAACTCATCACAGGAATGGGCACACCATTTAAGAAGTATTCATTAGTATTTTGAAAGCTAAAAGCCGCCATACACCGTAGATAGACATCACCACATTGTCGGCGCTATTTAATATAGACACAGAATCCAACCCATTAAATAATCAGGGGAGCTGTTCAGGCACTGAGCTTTAGCCCACGCTAAAGTCTAGCTGAAAGGCCATGCTTTATATGGAGAACAGAGAAACTTAGAAGATCGCGGAAACAAAAATCATAAGGTGCACCTAAAGGTCATTCCTTTTTGAAATTCTTGAAATTGAAAATATGCTAAAATAGGTAACATTTTCATGTTGCCTATTTTAGCATAAACGATCCGATTTGTCAGATAGTGTCTTATCCAGTTTATAAAGCAGTGATCAACCACTTAGTTTACTGAGCTTCACAATTTGTAGATGTGATTATGTGCAGAAACAAACGAATAATAAATCGTCAAAGCTTTGAAAAAGCTTTAGATAGCTGTAGGCGTAGATGCCATCGAACTTCTCGTGACGATTTTGAAACAATGTTCAATTTGAAATCATAGTAGCGAGCTGCGTTGCCGTTGATTCATTCTGCGTGAACAAATGCTGGTTAATACTAAAAAAATATTTCGATACTTAGTAGTTCACAATGTGATCGACTCTTCCTAAACTAGAAAGACTATAAACTGCTGAGGTATTTAATTTACTGAGAGTTTAACTTTGTAAACTGGCACAGCTAGCTAAAGAAATCAGGAGACTCTTACCCTTGTAAGGTCGAATTATTATTATGTAGAGGGACTCGGTAAAAAAGTACATAAGACTTGTATACAATGCAGGATAGAAAGATCCCAGGGGTGGAGCATTTGGCAAGAAATGCCTTTTGGTAATGCTTCTGAAAAACGGTTTTTTTTATTAGAATGATAATTAAACAGTGCAAAAAGGCTGGTCCATATAGCGCAGAGCTTATACTTTTTCATCGTAAAACTAAATCTGAACTCTAAGACAATTATAATTTTGAGATACAAAAGCCGTATTTGTTGCTGCATTATAGACCAACCGGGCGGGCTGTCGAAATAGCCAAACTAAATTTACTGTGCACTTTATCACTTTTTTTTTAGATATATCATCATGAGAGTTCAAGTTAAATTCTATTAAAATGTGACAAATGAGACCAGCATACATCATAAAACACCAAGATTAAATCTGTTTTTATTCGTTTATTCATGAACTACTCGCTTTGTTGCTCTGCAGTATGGACAGTCTTCAATTTTCCTCATAAAAGGCATATCGCATAGTAAAATATATTAAAAACATAGTTTTAAGGTCAATAATCATTATTGTGTTGACCGGCCACATTTTTTGCTGTGTGGTAGCCTCTATATCTCCATATTCACCCTATGGTTATCGAAAACGGCAACACCAAAGTTGTCTGCTTGCTTTGGAGGTTCTCATTCCCCTTTAGTATACACCGAGGTAGAGAACTCAAATAACAAAGCAAAGGAAATAGCAAGCACAAATATATATTTAGCTGATATGTATAATCGTTGTCATCTATGCCAGCTCTATATTGCTCTTTTACCCTATGAGCATGCGCTTAGAGACTACCAAGATCGTTGAGTATTTAGCCATCATTGTATTAAACTTATAACGATAAGTATTGTCGTTATCGTATTGCATGTCTGTTCTGTACACCTTTATTAATCATTGTGCCTACCATTGCTTGGACGTTGCATCGTCATTGTGACCATCGTCGTTAAAGATACTTATATATATATTAATTGCGGTGATGTAATATCTAATCTAATACAAAACTGTTTTAATTAGAAAAAAACGTTCAATCTCAATGCCCCTATTAATTTTATAGTGTGTGCAGTAAAAGTGAAAAGTATAATTGAACTACGTTTGTTAATTGCCGCAGTCGTTTATTATCGTAATTATTACAATGTAAGAATTATATGATTCTTCTCTGCAAAAAAACAAATCCAATCAAAACCGCCGGTGAAAAAATCAGTCATAATTATTTTTCTATATATATGTATATATACATGAGTCGACTACTTCGCGGCCTGTCCCTCAGCTGCCGGTTGCATTTGCCGGGAGGACAACAATTGTTGAAGTTTAATCTGCATCGTTTCAGCGACACGGTCACGAAACATCACCTAAAACAGCAAATAGACAGACACTTTACCGCATTATCCCTCGAAATACTCAAAAGCTATTCAAAGTAGAATGTTATGTGGTTATGAGTTCAAAGGTTATACTGTATACCAACTTGGCGACTGTAACAAATGAAAATCTCTAGACAAGTATGTTTGTATCGATTAATTTGTTAACGTAATTTTGTAACGTAAATTGATATTCTAATAGAAGTAATATAAAAATATTCTCAAATTATTAACAACTGCATACTCAAAACTGCACCTCAATATTGATGCAGGCACGTCGCGGACGTTACTAGGCAGCAGCTGCGGTACTAGCTCACGTTCTGCACGGTCTTCTCAGAAAAGCTAACTTTTTATCAAAAAATTATGATGCACTTTTGAACAAAGTATGTATTAGATAAAATGCGTCGCTTTAACTCATACCTTCTCTTGGGCCGCCTTTTGGACCTTTTCAATTTGTTCCTGGACGACCTTTTCCCTTCTCTTGAATACCTCTCGTGCTTCTTCGATGTCCTTTTCGACGTAGTACCCGGTGCCAATTCCTGAGTCACATATCATATTCATGCAGAAGCATATATTGGATTAAATTACATTGATTAGCACTACCATGATATATTTCGACGTATCGTAATCGCAATGTATTTAGAAAACCTTGCGTAATAAATGGTCTCCTTAATAAATTTGTCGGTAAAATGACTAATAGATGCTTGTATATTGCGCGATGAAAAGTTGTACTACAGGTAAACAATAGCTGTTTTTTGTCATAGGTAGCAGATCTGATTAGTAAGCTTACACAGATTGCCTTAGGAGATGTGTCAGTGATTTATTAATTCAATAGTTTTGCTGCAAACGTCTTAATTCAAGCGTGTAGAAAAGACGAAATTGTAATGTAGTCACAATCGTAGACTAATCACACTAAAGCCGCCACGCGTAACCGTGTTAACCTTTTCTTAACTACTATGGGCATATTTCGTGTATAATATTAGCTAAGAACATTGAAAATAAGTATAGATACGTGTGATGCTATTTGTGTTCAGTATACTTGTTGTAATGAACCACAGTGTCTAAGAGGCAGGACTTTTACCTATAATAGCCTTCTCGGCATTGGTCAGGTAACCCGGTACATAGACAGAATTTGACAACGGTACAAGAAGTTCTTTACCCTCCGCTTTGGGGCCCAGTTTAGAGAGACATTCTTCCGAAGTGAGGCACTTATCCATTACCACTGAAAAGAATACACCGACATCGATTAAATTGGTGCATTGTTTCTTGCTCATTAGAAGTGTCGTACTCTTGCTTGACTTCTCATTTCATAGAATATTCCCCCGCATTGCGCATTCGCCTGCATTAGTATCCAAAGGGTTTTTCCTACCGGCACATTGCAGCCATAATAATAATAATAAATTGAGAAAAGTCCGGTTGATCACAGCTAGTCATAAACACGGCCACTGAGCAAAACTTTAAACGAACCTTTGAGCGTCTGGATAGACTGGCTCATGTATTCGATATCTCCATCCAGTTCCTGTTTCATTTGCGTAAGAAGTGGCAATGGGAGCTGATAGAGCTCATACACTTTAGGCTTTGGAGATTTTTTCGACATCCTTTCCGCACGCGGTCGATAGAAAAAGAGCCTTTTTCAACAGTGCCTAAAGTAACAGCATGAAGGCGAATAGACGGAAGCTTTTTTGAAACGGAACTTTTGTTGCTCCGCAACTACGCTATGTAGTTCAATAATGAAAAAGCCAAATTTGGCATGTGCTTAGATTTTCGGTCGACTGTCTTCGTTCGACAATGGTACTATAAAAGCACAACGATTGGCAGTGTTTTGGCGGAGAAATGTTGTTTCCTGTTAGCGGAATCACATTTAAATTTGCCATACAATGTTTCTTTCGTAGTGTCGTTTTGCGTAACGAATCAAATACCAGTGGTGCTTTTAGCCAAGATTCAAAAATCGCTGATTTATCAATGAACGGACTATTGTATAGCATATTGTTTTCAGAAATGTAGGTTTCATTGATGGAATCTTACCAATCTAGCCGACCTCACTGCATCCGTAATACAGTTCCTACGGCACCTTTGTGGTTCGAAAACATTCGCTCTCGCCGACAAAGGGCGCTTGCGTCACATCTACAATGTTTATGTAGGGTCACGTTTGGGCGGCGAGTTCAATTTTACGGATATACAAAGGAATCAGACTAAAAAAAGGTATATATATAAAATGTTATTGTTTTTTTTATTTTTTTTAACAATGGATACCTGTTACTTTGCAGTAAAAGCTTACTTACAATATGAGCAGGAGTGGTAATCGTTTTGATTGATTATTAATATAGCACTGTGCGATGTTTACTTTCTAATATCCGATGTTTTCTGTGTCATTTAAATATTGGGCATCACTTTTCTTATAACAGATCTTACGCGCCCAACGCAATCCTGCAAATGTGTAATAAAATTTCCTGATGTCAGAGAGATGCTTGTGAAAGTGCTGTTCGAACCGTAGTCCATCAGTGGCTACCAGAAACTAATCAAGTGCGTTAATAACGACAAGTGGGCCCTGTGATAATGTAGTAGCTGCAAAATTTGAAAGATACGTGGTTATCTGGGCTTGAATCCGGCTGTACCTACTTCGTTTCTGCGATACTGGACGTATACCTTGAAACATCTAGAAGTGGATTAACAGTAAAAAAGTATACAAATAAACAACGATAAGGTACTGTTGACAAACCGAATAGTATATATATCGGCATACTTAACTTAAGGTAACTTAAGCGTACGTGTGAACGTATTGTGTGAGGTATGTGGTGGTAATGATATCTAATGGCGTAAAAAAAGTAAAGTCACTATATAGAAATCCTATAACGATAGAAAGCCCTTAGAATTTCTCGGCCATGTACTGATTTACCGGAGACTAAAGATTAAATGTTTAAGGTGCAGTCTTCGACAGATTAAAGATAAACAATTTTACCATCGACTTCAGAAATATCACTACTACTGTCCATTATGAACTCTACCAACAAAAGTTAGTTTCTTGATAATATTTTAGGGGGACGTCTAAATTTCGGTTAGCAATGTGTTTGAAAATCAATGAAGCTGGAGTCTTGTCATGTCAGTATTTCTATCCTTTCGTTTTCCGTCGTATAACAGACTTAGCTATTTAAGCTTTTGATGGTTTAGAAAAGGTAAAAATTGACCTGTCGAAAGAAATTTGCTTCCTAAAGAGGTAAAATGGGTGTAATAGAGTGGTTTGCATTTTACTAAAGATTTTCGTGAACTGTATGAAGAATTTCCTGCCCCCAGTTTTTATATACATTGGGACAGGCAGGCATCTTTATGCTTTTATTATAACGAGTAGCAAGGTCGACTCTTTTGTCACCTGTAATCGGTTTGAGTACATTTATTTAAACCCCGCGTATTACCAATTCCAACTATTGCAAGTAAGGAGTTAGATAATGTATTATTAGTATTATTTAGTAAATATTATATTATTAATAAAAAGAGAGTTTGTCTGTATGACGATTCGTAGGTGGGGATACAGATAGATGGATGTTGTTTCTTTAACTTAAAGTTCTCAAATCTAATAGTTTAAATACCATAGTCAATTTTTCGAAATTAGTTTTTACCAATTATATTCTTTTAATTTTTGTAAACTGCAAAGCAATTGTTACATTAATAGTTCTTGCTTCAGAGGGAAAGCAGGTTTACGCACTCTCACGGCCGATCCAGCTTCAAAATAAAACGTGTGCGTTAAACCTTCATAAATATAGTAGAAGCTAGCTCCTAGCTTGAGAAACTGTCTGTGTCAGTCTGTGTAAATGAGGTAAGTATCGTAGCATAAATCTAATGGCGGGATAGTTATTTGTTGACATACATTTGTTGTTTGACAACATACGAGCGTTGCGGTACGATGTTCTTTTCACTCTCTGGGTGTAAGATGATTTGTTTTGGCCATTGACATACCCACGACTGAAATACCGAAAAAAAATCTTGAGCGATAAACCATGTTGCTGCAGCGTATTACGCATTAATGAATAGGAGACAGTCCACACGAAGTACAGACCACGCCAACAATTGTAGACGTATATAGTAGTTATATGGCAACCATATGTAGTGAAAATATTTGCCATAGATGGTTGCGTCGTTTTAAGGCTGCAAAGCATCTGCCGATTCGAAATACTCGACAGTAGGTAAATAACTATTTTAGATTGTATTCAATGAGTTTTTGACATTACCTTTTCCAGTGCGTCATGGCTGGTTTTAAAAGGCAAAGTTGTTATCGTGATGGGTGCCTCTCTTGACATTGGGTACGGAACCGCACTTCGTTCGGTGCCAGAGGCTGCATCATAATTTCCTGGTTGAAACCTCGAGGCCTTACAGAAACCTGAGGATGAATTTGAATGAATCTCAGGACCAGCTAAAAGCCGTTTACTTAAATTGGATGAATTTGGCAATTGAAGTATTGACGGAGAAACAACTTATGGGAAGCTCGATATTTTAGTTAATAATGCGGGAATACTTATTGTTTACGCTTTCTATGCAGCTTGTAACGTGATTAAAGCAGTACTAGATTGACTCACTAAGTCGCTGGCAAGTCGAAGTAGCAAAAGACGAAATTTGCGTAAATCAGCTAATCCAGGCGCAGTTCTAATAGAATTCATAAGCGCGTTGGCGTGACGAATAAGACTCCCAAGCGGACGCATCCAGTCGGTCACGTCGTAACCGTTGTCGACGTGGCTGTCTACGTATTTTTAGCGTCGTATAAAACCACATTTTGCACCGGAAACCTTGTAAGCGTCGCAGAAAGAAGTGAAGTCTACAGCATTCGACTGTACGGAAATTACACATCTAGAAATATTGGTCAAGCTTGATGTGTAAAATAGTTCTGAGCAGTTATGGCTTTGTGCGCCAGAATTATAAGTGTTAAATTTTATTGGAATAGCTGATTTTTCATCCTGCCACAACAAGACTTGCACACTAGGAATTCAGTAGCGTTCTGAACATCTGATTTGTTATAAACGTCACTTGCATCATCGATTACTCATATTACTGAAATGTTTTAGACATCTTTATGCCATGTTATAGCGCAGATATCTTACAGTGTGCACTTTGTATAGCGAATACGTAAAGACGTACTTCCTGAATAAAAATTTATTCTAAACTATTAAGTGTTTATTAAAGGCAAGACAATACTGCTTATTCGATAAGGCCTCTCAATGGTCACTAAATGTCTATAAGAATCGGATGTTATTTTCTGCTTATATATACATATAAACCCCTTTTTGGAATTTAAAAACGACATAATAATATCGGGTTAGCTCCGTATATCATCGAGTATCTATTGAATACTAGAGACTTGAGCCCTACTGCCAAAAAGAATCAAAGCGGATTAGTGTGGTCAGTATAATTATACGGTTTACATGATAAAGGTTTTGCTCAAAAACAGTTGGTAGATAGCATATGCAAGGATTGAATGATGAAAATCAACTGCTGGAAAAGCCGATCGAATTATAATCATGGTTTAGCAAAATGCCTATTTAATCTGCACTTCCCATACCCTTAGTTCAGTTCCACATTAGAACTACTTCATACTTAATTACTAGTGCTGTAAAAGTTCGAATGCATCGCGGTAAATTGTCACTTAAAAGACAAAAAGGATTCCAGTTTTTGCCTTCTTGCCCAATGACTCACATTTGAGGTTTGATATTTAGAGAATTGCTTCATGTCAACTGTTGTAATATGCATTGCCATGTTTCCGCGCTTATTGAATATAATAAATGAATATTAATAAGTATTGAAGAATGGGTATTTAGAGAATCTGTTGTCTCGGTGCTGCCACTAACTAAATTTCATATACTGGGTGGACTAAGGTGTTCAAATTTAAAATGGCAGACGCCAGTACCGGATCACCGCCAGACACATCTAAACTAACCACGATCCTGATTAAGGACCTACCCGAAGAACTGAACAAACGTGACACTCTACTTGAACATTTTTCACAATTCGGCGAAGTAACACGTGTCCAGTGCCGCAGCGACTGCACAGCTATTGTCCACTTCAAACAGCATGGAGATGCTCTCGCTGCTAAGAATAAGGGAAAAAAGGTAAGCCGTGTGTGTTTCTTGCCTGTTGTCACAATTGGTGACACAGACCATTTTCGCATTAAGAACATCACTATTACATGATGCCAACCTTGTTAGAATTTGTAATTTAGTATTTGTAGAAGCGTAAAAACAATTAGAGCTATTAGTACTAACTCTTGTATCACTGTTGCACAGTGCCTGTCATGTTAGTCCAGCGAGGTTGATAAACACGGTCTTATGCTCCATTCTAGATCTCTCCACAGTTTCGGCCTGTAGGCATCCAGTGGTGCAGGATGGGGAGGCAATCATCATCCGAAGGGACAAATTTAACGGGCGCGTCACTACCAAAAAGCTCTTCTGCTCATTCTTTTCAAGCAAATAATACGAGTAAAAGTAACCCGTTTCAAATGAAAAAGTCTACAGTGGCGCTCTTGAATTCACCATCTGAGCAAGCAAACTTGTTCGCAAGTTCAGCCTCAACAAGCTCAGATAACGGATCGGACGCAGGTGGTTCTGAAAAAAGAGCTACCTTTGGCTCCGCCAGAGACCTGTTCGGAAAGAAATCTCTTGACAGCAACAGCGCACAGGCTGGAGCAACTCTGTTTGGAAAAGCGCTTGAAAAAGCTAAAGAAACAGTAAAGGATTTGCCGGCGAGCAACGCTGGACCAAGTTCCCTATCTACATCATCGTTTGAAACTCGGGTGGACAATCCATTTGCAAAACTGCCCGATACACCACAGATTTCAGAGGGTCGTCTGTCAGGTGGATCGCTTGCATCAAAGGAGCCGGCAAAGCCTACAGCTCCGTCTGGTTCAATACCCCCGGCAGGCACATCACCGGTGTTCAGGTTGGGCGGTCTTTTTGGAAAATCAGGATCTGAAAAACAGGCGCTGCAAGAACCTCGGACTAGTACTACCGCTTCGCTAGCAAACACTGAAAATACAAAAGATGGCTTCGTCGCCTTGCCTGGATCCGCTGCACCTCTTACGGCCGGAGTGTTTAGAAAAGCTACGCTCCCCATGAATATCCCGACCACGTCAGCTCCTGCATCTATGGGCCTATTTGGAAAGCCAACTTCACCTTCAACTGCTAGCGGTTCAGAAGCTGTCTCTTGTGTAGGCCCTGTGGCAAAACCAAGCATGCTTTTTGGAAAGCCATTTACGGGAGATACTAGTCAGAAACCCGGTTCTAGCTTAGAACCCAAAGGCACACTCTCAGACAAACAACCTCCAGAGGGTGGGACCTTTGCACCTGCCTTCAAAGCTCGAGGGGCTTCATCTGAAGCTGTTCTGCCATCATTTTCAGTTATGAGGTGGTCAGCTGATGGAGCCAGTAAAGATTTAACATCGAGAACGCCGTTCGGAGCGAAACAAGATGCGCCACGGCCAAGAACGAATCTCGTGTGGACTAAAGACAAGGCTGATACTTCATCTAGAGGTTCTCTCAGTGTTCCCACTAAAAAAACGATGAATCCTGCAGACTTACAAGAGGCACCGGCACCATTAGCCGCTCCGAAGCAGCTCAGTGTTGTAACCCGATCAAACACTCGGAGCGCTAGTCCTTCGAAATTTGCTGAGCTCTTTACGCACGCCGCCCACTCAGTCGGCGATCGCTATAAGCTTTTGGAAATGAGGGATAAGATTATACGGGAGCTAATAAGCTCCGAAGTGCAGAAAGGCCCCATTAAAGGCACCTGTACTGACATGTGTCCTGAAAAGGAACGTTATCAGCGAAGCCAGCGAAATCTCGTGGAAAAGTTTGAGATGCTTCCTGGGGCAGACGGTGTTATGGACCACACCAGGATGATTAAGGAATATCAACGATCGTCTGCTGATCAAGAATTTCCGTTACCGCATGAATTGAGACCACCCCATATTTTAAAAATGACAATGAACTTTTTGATACGTGAAATTATTTCTAATCAGCCAAACAAGGGTTGTGGAGACTGGTTCTCATTTGTATGGAATCGTACTCGAGCCATTCGAAAGGATATTACTCAGCAGAAAATTGAAGCGGACCCCATTTCAGCATTGATTCTCGAACGATGTGCTAGGTTTCACATACATTGCAGTCATTCATTGTGTGAGGAGGACAGCCACGACTTCGATTCTAAGCTGAATAAGGAAAACCTTACTAAATGTCTGAAATCGTTGAAGTATTCATACGCCGACCTAAAGGTTCAGAACGTCAGATGCCCGAATGAGGCCGAGTTCGTGGCATACGAGATTCTCTTGAACCTTAAAGAGGGATTTATAGCAAAAATGATTACTGACCTCGAGCCAGAACTTAGACGAAATGCACTAGTTAGGCTGTCGATTGCAGCTATGAATGCCTTTGAGTCGGGAAATTACCGTCGATTTTTCAAAATTGTTCGGCAAGCGCCCTACCTAGCGGCATGCATTCTGCATTGCTACTTCATAGAGGTTCGCAGACATGCCCTCTTCGTTTTGTCGAAATCCCTTAGCAGCAAAGGCGGTGACATCACTCTGTCTACGCTGACTAGTGAACTTCTTTTCAACAGCAAAGAGGAATGCAGTAGCTTTCTAGCTATTCTCAACATCGAGCCCGACGAAAACGGTTTCATCAATTGTAAGACCATGGTGGACCATGACGATCTACGATTCAGTATGAGTAGATCACTCGACATTATGCGAAGAATGGATACATCTCTTGCGCAGATTGTTTACGGAGCTGGAACTATTCCATTGGACAATTATACACCAGAAGACAGCTTTACGGCGGACGGTATGCTGAAAAAGTCAGCTCTTGGCTTACTTGAAGACTATAAACTAAGAGAACCGCAGCAGGCGCCTTTGTTTGCCTCCGTCCAAGTCCCAGAACGGCCTAAACGTATAGAACTGAGGGATGAAAACCTTCTTCCTGCACTCTTGTCAGTAATCGAGTATGTGCAACAGGAACAAGTAAACGCTATCTGTCGTGAAGTCGCCCTTGAGCAGTCTATCAGCTTAATAAACCTAGGGCGTATTGTCGAAACAATAATTTACGAAGAAGTTCGTAGTGCCGCTAATGAGATCTTTGAGCAAGAGAAGACCGCTGACATTATGCGGCAACGAGCGCTGCAAAGCAAAATTGCACACGATGTATCGAGTGAGTTGGTGCTAGCATACTCGCGACAATTTTTGCGAGAAATATGCCAAAAAGCTTTGGTAGAAGTCAACTTAGAAGTTGTAGGTGAATTGGCAAGCGAAAATCAGCAAAGGATCCTGAGTGGATTATTAGCTGACCTTGTATTGGAGGTTGCCAGTCTCGAGTACGAGGCCCAAATTGACGAGAATAATACGCAATTAGCTGACAATTTCCGAACGATGATTTTATGTAAAAGATCTATCAAAAAATGGAGAAAATGGGTGTGGTTACACAAGGAGATTCGAGATTTTCCAGCTGCTCCCAATCTCGGACCGATTAAACCATATCCGCACACAGGCAAATCGTATGCAGAGATTCGAGCCGAACAGGTCCGATTGACTGCCATGCGGCTTTTAGCTGGAATCAAGGAAAAGGCGGATACATTACCATTAAATTTGCCAAATCTATTTAAAAAACGCGTTCGTATTCTTGTAGTCGGCGACGTTCCGAAAGTAATCTCGGACAAAGTGAAAAGACTATTATGCGTTGACAGCACTGTGTCTTACCAGTCAGGTATACCAGATTCTGTTCAAGGATTCAACGTTATCGTTGTGCTCTCCAGTGGTTCACCGGCTAACGTGAGTGCGATAGCGGGAGCGGCTCAACGTCTAAAACCAAAGCCGGCTGTTGGAATTTTATGGTGTGCTCACCCTGTACTTCTCTCCTTGGACGTTGATGAAGAGCTCCTTCAAAGAAACCACGAACCAGTTTGTATACCATTATGCAATTTGCTCAAGAAGCTGTCAAGACGTGTATCAGAAGAGGTAAGATTGCAGCGGGCGAGTTTGCCCGATTTTATCGACCGCGGCATGGAGTTCTGTCTCCACAAGTTATCAACTCCCTGCAACTATCTACCTGCAGCTGTTCGTCTCTATAACGAAATCGTGGTGCATTTAGCAGCTGTAGCCACATCATCGGCGCTTCTCCAAATCAACTCGTTAGGTAAGTTCACTGTGTCTATTTAAGTATCTCTGTGTATATTTTCTTCGCAAATAGGAATAGAGAACTAACATAAACAGAAGTATATAGCAGATTACTGATGTCTATACTCAACGTTTAATATTTAAATCTTAATATGCTAGATACAGGCGAAACTTAGAAATACTCAAATGTATGAAACTTAGAATTAAAGATGTTTGATTAAAAAGAAAGTATATTAGTTAAGACACCAATATTTTTGTTTTGTATGCATTGTTGATATATAAAATTACTTCCGGCTTTCATGTTGTGACATTCTGTGTCTGACTGCGGATATTTACAGATGACGAAAATGGTTGGAATGGCAAGGCGCAGCTGTGTACCCTTTACAACCGAATAAAGAACCTCGAATTGCCCTTGCCTAAGTCCAATGACCGTGCTGCTTTCGTTGAAACAGTGCAGCGCGTAAAAGGAATTAGCTTACTCACTACCGCCATTAATATGGCTGACTTTAAGGACGATTTTGTCTTACTCAGAGATATTCTTGCTCGTTTCAACTATACTCTTGATCGTAAGTTCTAAATGCGCTAATTATGATTTGCGTAACATGCGTTTATCGTATTTTATGCAAGGTACTCTCACTTAGCTCGAGAATTCAAATTCCTTATGTTAAATCAATACCCATCTGCCTCTTATTATATTGCTCATTTAGTGTTTAGGTAAAGCAATTTTTGGGTCTACTTCATTTGAACGATACAGATAGAGACACGGGCCTCATTAGATTGGTACTTCTGGTTTTCGGGTTCTTTTAATAAGGAATTATAATTAGGATCTTAGGAAACTTAATTGAGTAATTCAGGCACCGCGGAAATAAACGATTTTAGCGTCAAAATACAACATCTGGAGAGACTATAGTGTACCTATTTATTGGGGTTAACGAGTAATTATAGCCTTCGGATAATTAGTTATTTTTGAAGCTTTTTAGCTTTTTTGAAGGTACGCTACTTGGAAGATGACTTGCGAAACTTTGAGATTCCCGATTTTTGGTATCGGCGTCCGGTAACTCAAAATTCAAGATCGACAACGCCATTGGAGCAATCGGCGCGGACGGAGTCCGAGTCTGGTCAGGAGGAAGAAGTAGAAAACTACCGCGATAGGCTTGATGAGACTATTCGAAGTGCGCGTGAAGTACTTCGTCGATCAGAGCTCAGCAATGGCAGAAGGGTTTTAAAAGGCAAGTAAATTATATTCACTATGTGACTCGGAAGGTAGCAATGAACGTACACAAAACGAATTGTGAGGCTTTTTTTTAACTGTAGCTGATCACCTTATCAACATGTTTGACGTATCCACGCAGTATGGCCTAATAAATTCTTAAGGCACGAGAGTAGAAGATTGAATTTTTAGACCCAAAAAGATAGTCATATTCTTTTAGTCGTCCTTTCCCTTTTTATACCAGTGACAGGCTTGCGTCGCTTCTAGTGGGAACTCACCTGATTGCACCTTAAGATGGAAATTTGTTGTGGAAAACCCAGCTAGCAGCGAAGACGACCAATCTGTGCAACAAATAGTTTTCGCAGTTTCTGCAATATGTTCAATTTCCGGCCTAAACTCAAGTGACAAGCTGGCTGTTTATTTAATCTACGGCAATCAGCTTATGCTCAGTTCGTCCATATACAAACGTTCAGGTGAAGGTAAACCGGTGCGGTTCCTGGGAACCGCCATGGTATTTGTGCGTTCATTAGCATTTATACAACTGCTGATCAAATTTTGATTCTTTGTGTATGGAATAAAAGAAAGCTAGTACACACTATTCCATTCAGCTCAGAGCTACTGTATTATTCTCTCTTCGGCTACAAGCAATAATAACCATAAATACGGTTCAGTCTACTTTCGCAAAATGGAAAATATTTTTTGTATGTAGCGGGCCATAAATAGTTAGCATGTATCACATCTGAGATGAATTTGCGCATAAACAAAAAATATTAAAATATTTGTGTCCATTGCTTTGTGTCATTTTCGTTTGCCTCCTGAATTCATTAACAGTTTGTGATCTACGTAACTTGAAAAGGCCGTTAGAAACTCAGGACCCTCAGCCAGAGGTGATCCGAAAGAAACGTAGTGATGGCAGCAGCAAGGACCCCTCAACTAAAATGTCGTCTGCAAACAGCTTGAAGCAACCGCCTACCGGAAGATTGAGTAAACAAACAAAGATTGAGTTAGATCTATTTGAGGTGAAAAGAGCAATTGAAATGCTTAAAAGTAAAGCTCGTATTAAAAGATTGCTCAGAGATGCCTAAATCATTCTGATCGTTAGTGTACAGGCCATTACTTCATCAAGATGAAATCTCTAGTGAATTTTTTTAAACCAACCTTTGTGGGGTTGTAGAGATTATTCGTAAATCCGTGCGGAAAGATAATGTTGTTTGTTATTAAATACTTACTGTTGCTAGAAGGAATGTGCTCACAGGCCAATTATCCGACTTCATATTGTTTTCAGTTGAGCACCGGTCTTAACTGTTTTCTATCGTTGAGTCATTATGGTTTTTTGACCCTAATGAAACAAATTGGACGCATAGGTTAATCAATATGTGTACATACCATAGAATCACACTTCTTACGTTATCGACAATTACGATGTTGTTTGTCTTTAGTGGATAGCTCACAGAAGTAACATCTGTCTAACGTCTGTAAATATAGAGTTCGTTACTGAAATTAATAGTGGCGAGCACTTGTAGGTGCCTATCTATCTGTGTCGTTTGTAAGCGAGTCTGATAATGTCTGTGTCTTTCGAGGTTGGGCTCAATGTCAGTTCTCAGTTGCGGAGAAAGGATGTGCAAAAGGCAACGTTATTATTCAGATAGGTGAAGCCGTACGCCTAACTCTTGTAAGCTAAACATTAGCTGCTGTATATGGATGCCAATATGTAAATTCATTAAACACATACAATAAAATTATAAGTATTATTGAGTATAGATTTGGAAAAATTGAGCTTTGAATATATACATTTCAGGGGAACGTCTCATTTGAAAATACAGAAGTTTCAGCCCTTTGTAACATAATAGGTTATATATATATATATTATGTAAAGGAAAAATATATTGATGTTAAGCATGAAGGTAACTATATAAATACAATGATATGCCAAGGAGGAAGATTTTAATCTTTGTTTGTTTTTAGACTTGGCAACATAGTGTTAAAATAGATAAAAAAAATCTTAAACGCGCTTGATACTAACGGCTGTCAGTAGGTATGAATAAGGAGAAAGAAAGCTAATGCAGTGGTCATAGTGTTAATGAATTTTATAACAGATAGAAATATAGTATCAATATACAAGAGTAGTACGTCAACAACCGTATGGAGACAGCAAAAAATAACCGTAGCTGTTTTTATAGATAGCACATTTTTATACGCTGGATGGTGAAATCCACGACCTCAGTATTTATGTTAGTGCTTCACACTATTTTACCGATTTATAGCAGCTGCTGCTGGTGTTAAGAGAAGCAAATTCGCGCCTCTTTTAGCCTTACTGTCACATTCCGTCTTTTCTCTATGGTTCTGTTCATCCGAATTTGCACTAAGATAGTAGTACGACTCAGGACAACATTTTATATACAGGAAAATTGTAATATTTTTGACCGGTTATTACATTTAGGGTGAATACAGGCACAGCAGAGTTACGTCTGAAAGATGTTTCAGCAACTACTACACTAAGCATATTATGGTCAGGAATAATTATCATCAAGATTTGTGTCCAAATTTATCAAAATTTGTCTGAAATGAAACCCAGTTACCCAGTAGTTATAACACAGAGCACGATTATTTGGCTCATACGATATGTAACTATTATATTTTTAAGCATAGTGCAAATTTACGACCACGATGAACAAGTTGTTGAACTGAAAATTTTAAAATTATGACGTCCTATATCCTTATAGTTATCCTTATATATAGAGTAGTGCGGCCTTTTAAACCACAGTCGAGTATCTATCAATGCTCCTTACAACTGAAAAAAAATTTTCTTTGAAACGAAAGCTGACATAGTAGCCTAAGCTGTATGTGAAGGTATTCGAACCAGCTTAGATGTATCTCTTTTGTAGATAATATTGATGACTCTACTCTTGCATCCGTTCTTACTATATCAAATCTAGCTATTCAAAATGTCAGTTGATTCTGGCTGCAATGAATCAATTGTTCTATAAGTCAAAATTTCTTCATCGCTCGTAAACACTCGCATTCGGTTTCCTATTGTTAACGATCCAAATATGTACATGAATATACGTCTGTACAAAGCTTTTCCGTTAGCTGTCAGCTTTTGAGTAAAAATGATTTAAACGTTAACAGAAGGAATTTCGTGGAAAACATGCTTTGGTTAGGGATATTGTTATGCTTCCTACTCATCATAATTTTTGCCTCAGAACATTGTAGTATTTACCACATTGAAACGCTTCAGCTGCATATACTCTTCCCAATTAAACTAGCCATAAGAGTAGCTGTAATACTATGTAGAAAAACTATACCGCGCTAGCTTAAAATTAATCATCAATAACTTCACCTGACCCTTAGTGAAGCTTGCTCATAACAAGGGTATCTTACTCAAATCAGTATGCCCAGCTTTATTTATTAATTAAGGTACGAGAATCTTGTTGTTTGTAAATAGGCATCCTATCTCCCTATACCTAATAAAGGTTGCTTCATTTTTAAAAATTCAATGGTATACACGTGCTTTTTCTTATAGATTTTTTGTCCGGTAGATTCGTTCGTAAATCGATTAAGACACGTCTATCATAGAGCTTAACATTACCGGCTGAGTCTTAGAGATGCTTAGAACATTTTTCTGGATGGATTTGACGTAAGCAAAAAAGCTCAAGCCGAAATGATCGAGTTAGTAATCATCGTCTTTTTTCGGAAAGCTGAAAGCTTCAACCGCGGCAGTCTTTTATTGGTCGTCTGACACCGCTCCTAAATGAAGTTTCACACAGGGATAAACTAACATTAACTCGAAGAGTTACTGTATATACAGAGTTGGTACCGTACAAGGAATATAATTTTGCTTTTTTCGTATTCTTCCGGAGCAAAACTCGAGTGCACCGAGTAATCGCTTATCTGTCCTCATTATAATACTCACAAGTTCACATACGGTAATGCTCAGGACAGAAGATCACATACAAAATTGCAACTCAATACTAGATTTACAATTGCACAGTGCTTCTCATCACGACAGAAAAGCCAAAGAAATTACTATTTTGATATTTAGAAGACGAATGAGAAGGACGCGTAACAGTGCCTAATTTCTACGGAATCGTGAGTTGCTAAAGATTATCTATTCAGCGTATTAGATAAATAACGGAACAATGCTTAGGTATTATTATGATACTCCGCCGATCATGGCAACTATGATACATATTCTCGCAGTAGAGATGGTAGCACAGTTTCCTAGAGTAGCTTAGAGTAACATGCAGAAGTATTTGTGTACGCTTCACGGACTAATCCCACACTATTTCTTTTACCTTCTAGAGTGTAAAATCAGCATTTTAATAATTATTTAGTTTGGTACAAGGTTGCACGTGTTGTTGAAATAGGTATATTTTAAACAAAAGTGACGTTTTGAAGAATCTGTCGCAGCAAACAAAGATTTTGGGACTGGCTGTCCAACTCAACCCAAAATATTGAGCAATACATAATTCAGTTCTCGCTTTTATTATCCAAGATATTCAATAACTGTTTATTGAAGTGGTTTATTTCTTTGTAAAATTTCCCCTGAGATTTTCGGCTAAATGTTGATTGTTGTGGTTATGTTTATGTTTTGAATGATGATCTATTCGGCAAGTTTAATTACCGCTGAAACGCAATGTACTACAGCAATTATTTATAGCTTCGAAGATAAACAAATGAGATTTTTAAGTTTCTGGTATTATAAGTCACAGATATGTGTGTGAATGACGAGGCTTCATTCAGAGACAATAACTGAGTAAAGCTAACCTCTAAGAAGCTCCAAATTCAGGAGTTAGGTGGTTGATGTCTACCGTTCGCATTTATAGCTGTTTTGCCAGACACTCCTTGTTCAGTGGCACCTTCGTCAGTACCATTTAGAACAAACTGATTATTTAATGTAGTGCCGGTTTTTCAGGTTATACAATTATCCATTGGGCTAAGCATAATCCATGATTGACTGTAGGCTGACGCCGAAGGCAAATAAGAAGATAGTCATGACGATTCTTTTTCTTCTAATTCATTAGTACGTAGGTATATTGATCTAGCAGAAGTGGACAAACGCCCTAAAAGCAATAGAAGAACCAAGGCGGTATGGCATGGTCATCTAATACTTTGAGCTGACTCAGCATCTATTATATAAGCTCAAACGACCTCCAAACGCATAAATTGTCGAAAAAATATTCCTGACCTAATGTTCGTCACGCTCCACAATTAAGTATTTCCTTTAAAAAGCAAACATCGTTCGTTTATATTATTTAAGCTTTCATGCTTCCCAGGCACATTCGCCATTTCTTGCATTACCCGCGAATCTTAACCCTGATTCCTAAATCGTCACACTAAATGTCGAACAGTCATACAGCATATGGCTTATTCGCGAAAACCCCCCTCATACAATTAGAGAGCAATCAAAATCACTCGTCATATTAATTGAGATCGTTTAAGGGCGATGTGTGCAAGTCGGAGCCAAGAACGCATACTTTCATTGCACATTAATAATGAACGACGATGTCTTTGTTTTATAGACAATGTTTAGGAGCCTTGTAAGTGTTCAGTCTAGCACTCCTTACACGATACTTGAAGCCTGATGACAATACATTATTCTATGAAATCATACAGCCATTAGCTTTGTTATAGCATTAAGATATGTAAACATGTAATTATTTTGCTGGTCGAAATTTATTTCACTCTATTAATTCTATAGAATGTTAGCGAGCACTGCACTGTTAAACATTTAGTAATTAGATTTTGAGAGGACGCTATTGTTTGCGAGCACGACTGACAAAGCATTATCCAGTCTATTGACCAAACAACAATAAACAAGCGACGGCAGCAGCAGGAGTAGGGCCTGTTCGGGCGAATGCCCACTAAGGCAACCGCTTAACTGGGCCTTGTGGTCCTCTGCTGATGGTTTGTTCTTTAGTGGCGGCCATAGCGGCGTTTACTCGGAGAAGTCCAGCGGACAACTCCAGTCGACCGGCAACTGGCGGCGTTTACCAGGCTACCAGGTTAAAAATAGCCTTCCCTTCAACCAGCAAAAAGCAATCTTGCCCGGTGGCTATTGCGTTGTTTGGCAAACCAAGCACTGCTTTGCCACACAGACGAGAAAACGGTGAGAACGACGAGTATAATTTCTTTGCGTAGCAATAGCAACATTGGTAGCAGCAAACAGGCTAGAGGCTTTAGATCTTGAATGTGGAAGGTAGCACACCGGCGCAACAATCAGCCTCGATCGAAGGTGTTTGTCTAGCTCACAGCTTTTATCCAGCAGAGAAACACCAATGGTAGTCGTAATATTAAGACGAGAGTTAACGGCAATCTGTGAGCACCAGGCGCCTTTGAGAGCACAGCAAGGCCGACCAACGGGTATCTGGAGAACAGAATCGGTTGTCTCGGTGCTGTGGCTCTACGCCGTTCTTTCCGCTGTCCCCCTTAGGCCGCTGCAATGTTCTTTAGGCCTTGTCACCTAGGTACGCCTATTTGTTCTAGTTTCGCTACCGCGAACGCAATCAGCGATGGTACCACCATCACCGCAGCAATAGCTAGTGGAACTGTGGAGTAGTGGATGCGTGTGGTTTATGACGACGACAGGATACCGCAAGACGACAGAATAAAATCCAAGGCCAGAATTTGTTTCTTGCCACCAAGGTTAACTTGTTGTGAACCAGAACAGAGTGATACGTTCTGTGTGACAGAGAAGCGTTCTTCATTGTTCTTGATACTGAGCCTCATTCCGGTGTATCTTCCGTTGTCGTTGTGCTACGTACAGTAGTTACGTGCCGAGTAACATTCGCGCAAAATGAGCGCGAAGCAGGCCGCGGCGTGCAGTGGCTTCGTGCCGGGAATGGTACGGCCAACTCGCTGCAAGAGGTGCTTCGGGGATGTTGGCGACCATAAACCCAAGGAGCCAATTATTAGGCGCAGAAGTTTAAAGGAAGGTGAAGAAGCTAACGGTATTGGAAATGGACCAAAAAGTCGAAGTAATAGCCTCGTTCAAACGCCTGAAGAGAACAACGTTACAGGTTGGTCCTATTCATTCGGAGTAAAACAGCCACACCTATTTCACTAAATGCCTCAGAGAAGAATTAAATTGGTTTCGATTTATGAAACTGGAATTGCAGGTTCGTCCTATCACACGTGCGTTAACATCACAATTCTTTGCGTTATACAAATCGGTAAAAAACGCTGGCCTGTCTATACTTACGATCTCAGTCATTTCAAGGCCACGAAGGTTTTGATTTGTTCAGACAACTAATAATGAATCATTTGTCGTACATTCAACGCCTGACTGACAAATGCAAACGCATGCATTACCAATAGGGCCACGAAGATCAGCTGTATACAGTTGCTACTGTCGGTTGTAGAATTGGCTCCCAGGGTTGCTGGACTAGTTTTTCCTCGAGCACCGATCATAGTGACTAATTAATAGATGCTACTAACTAATATGCACACGCGTATTCATTGTAGCTATCCATAGTTCAATTAGGTTTAAAACATGGACGTCAAATTTCGCTGACGTGGGCCATTCTAGTGGGGACGTACGTGAAGTACAGCTTGAGCCACGGTCTAATGAGTATTTTGTTGTTTAGACAAGTCTAAGTAGAATCAAGAGTTGTGGGGCTGAAAATATACGAAAGCAAGTAAACGTCATTCAGGCCACAAATAGAGTTAAGAATTGATTTGATCAAATATGTACAAACGTTACTACATCTCCCTTCGTAGAAAACTATTAATATTGTAGGAGCCGAAAGATTCGAACTTCAAGGCAAATATGAACGTTGTTAGATGCAAAAATACAGTAGTGCCTTTGAAGGCCTTTTGAACAATGTAAATTATATTACTATATAGGAGAACCTATGTAAGAGAAACTGTATAAGAAACAAGATGCAAGAGGATGCTTACAAAATTTTTAATAGAGTTCTGTTTTTCGACAGAACATTTCTACAGAAACATATAGGATACAGCTTTTTTTGCGCAGATATCCTTAGCGTAGGCGATGCGCACGCTAATATTTGTCAAATTCTAAAGATTGAAGTGGTCATTTTGTCAGGACTTGCTTTCTTCTGTATCATTATGATCCAAAGAGAAGTGCACCGTTTCGAAATAGTCCATGCAACGGATTTCATTTCTTCGTTATACACACGCAAGTTGAGGAATACAAAGCTCACAGAAGCGGTTTAACCTGTTCACGGCGGTACCGTTGCGGACGGCGAAAAGGAAATATTATCGCCCAATTGCCCTATATATATATATATATATATATATATATATATATTTATTATATACATTGTGTATACAAAGGGCGAATCCTATAATAAAAGGTGTATTCATAGCAATATAAACTAATTGCATCTTTCTAGCCATAGATATGCATTCCTTCAATGCAACGGGTCGTATTGAAAGTCATTTAAGCGTGCTCCAAACACCCATATCTGAAAAAGGACTCATTTGGATCCATTTCAAATGAGATCTAAAGAAAAGAGAGTTCGAAAGAAACGACTACGTTTTTGCGTTCATATGTAGCAATGCTTTAGTAGCCGCAATTGTCCAACGCTTTCCACTCGGCACAATGACAGAATCCATCTCGCAGGACTGAGTATTAATCTATTGACGGATGTTGTTTAGGTAAAATGTACATAATCATGTTTTTTTTTTTATATAAACCTTTTCACGAAATCACTACCTTCAAATCACGTCCAATCTATTTTCATAGATCTTGTTTCGGTACCTATTAGAAAGATCCATACTAGACCCTTGATGGATTAATGATATTCCTAGGCAGCTGGATTTTCAACTATTCCACAGATTGTTGAAGGTGTTTGATAGGCAATAAGAAGGCGATAGCCGTGGTAGCGTATTAACCTCTTCATAATTAGTATCTAGTAAAATTGTCTGCGCGAGTTCGGCTTCCTCGTGTACCAGGCGTTCTTATAACGCGTTTATTACATAAATCGTACATATTTTTACCTATTTGGCGGTATATAATCGCATACTTTAGACACTGGAATGAAACGCATTGAAATACTAACTACATATGTATAATTTTTTTTTTATATGCAGACCGCTAAGTCGAGAGCGAGACTGCTTCCACTTAATAAGAAAGGAACGACTGACAAGTATCTCGTTCATGGAAAGAACTGTTACTGCATGCAATGTGTATAGCAGATTGATTAGCTGATAGGAGACTTGTCAGCATAGATAAGAAGTTAAATAGTATGTCTTCTAATATTCTATAAAATAGGGTTTGTTTGTACCCGTAGTTCAGAACAAAGACGGAGTCGTCTTTCTACGGTTAAATAAAAGCTGTTTAGTTTGTTTTTGTCTTAATTCAAATCATCCATATTGGCTTTTCGCACAACTTTTTTCAGTATGGTAATTCCGGTTTCAAATCAGTTTGTGCAAAAATATCGTAACCTGGAAAATCTTGTGTACAAATTTTGTATATGCTGGCACATCATTTAGGAACGTAGTAAATCATTTAGGAACGATTGACGAACACAAGCTGAATCGTTTTACCACTATATAAATCGCACGCAGAGTCACTGTTGCTGTTCTAAACGGGCAATATCATTCCTATTATTACATGCAGTGTACCCGGTGTTTACGCAAAACAGCTGCATAGCACTACTACTCGCACAGAAGAGGTTTCTACTCTTCTATTTAATAGTATCTATTTAAAGGAAAACTAATCAACCAGGAATATATATATATATATATATATATATATATAACGTACACTTTTGCTAATATAAAAATGAAACAGCTAAACTTCTGTTGTTTCGTTAAGTTTCTGAATAAGCGTGAACTGAACTGGCATAGACTTGATAGGCAAAAAATAGGTTAGGTTGATCACCTGTCTGTATTGACACGACACGGAGATACAATTATCGATGTTTAAATACACTGAATATAAATATACACACATACACATTGTCCACAATGCCCAGACGATCAAGGCTGGCGGGTAAACTGATTCAAACATAGCAAAGTTATTTAGATATGAGATAAACGCTGGAAGTAGTCAACCATCTGAAGATGATTCTACTACTAGAACAACACTCGAAAAATCAACGCGCATACTGAAAATACGTTGGTGATAAGCGTATATGAATCTCTAGGACACTGAATTTTCATGTAATCTACTTGTTAATTTTTACAAACGTAATTTTGTTATTAATTTTTTTATTATTTTGATATTAAGGTAAGGTTGGTAACAGAGAACGTACGGAATGGACAACCCTAAACCCGATCGCTAAATATCCGGGATATATAAAGTCGCATAAAATTTGCACACCCACGAGTTGCTGGTGGGCCCACATAAACAAGAATAAGCTGGTTAAATTCGGGAGAGGTATCAAAGACTTCTCTAACTAACTCACTTGAATAACTTTATGTAAGTAGGCATAAGGATAACTTTAATGATGAATCTGTTATATGAGTCATTTTACTCAAGAATGCAGGGCAATTTGTAAAGTAGCCAGCATATTTTCCTATAGTAAAAACTGTCAAGATGTATTGCGATAACCAGGTACCTTGAGAAGGCTGCGTAGATTAGATTTCCTCTGGTGGTTCCAGTCGAGGAACGAGCGTTTAGTCGAGTTAATAAGTAGGTTTGGTCTGGCTTGCAACTCGGGTCTAACTAGGGTGCCGCAGGAATTAGCATTTCGGCACGCTCGTAACACTGTTCCGGCCCAGATTGTATGTGGGCTTTTTTCTTGCCAACTATTTACACCAGTGAACGTTCTTCGTTGACCCAGCTTACGTTGACATCTTTGTTCTGGGTGGAACCGTCATCGGCTGCTCCTGGTGTACCGTTATTGATACTGCAAATTCTGCGCATAACGAAATGAATCGTTCTCTTGCAACATTCTAGCTGATGGCTCAACCAATAGTCACAGCTGCGTAGAGTTATTACGAGTTTTTGTGCAACAAACTTAGGTAAATTCGTATTACGAAAATATTCATTCCGCCTTCTACGAGCCTGTACACAACAGTAATTCGTGTAGGCTTTGCTTTATTCCAGAATTTACAACGAAATCACTGAGATATAGGTTTTCTAAGGCTTGAATATGCACCATATGTGGCCTATTTCATTTCTAGAAACATACATTATTGTACGTGGTAAAACTATGTATGCTTTACATACGTTAGTATGTATTTATATAGCAAACATTTATTAGAAAATAAGACAGGCGTAATTTATAAAGAGACGGTGAATTCTGTATTGCCAGTCAAAAATTGCGTCGCTGATTTTGCAGAGTGTGACTTGCTTATTCGATATTGTTGATGCTCAGTACTCAGAGTCCTCATTCATCATAAATTCATGAATGGAAATGTAGTTTTGGATCAGGTACCGCAACACAAACATTTCATATTTCAGATGGTCTACACAACATTCGTGAATAAATAAATAAAGTTTACATTTCAGACAGAGTGACCTCTATATACATCAAGGGGTGAATGAAGATCCAATGGATGTTCCGAATGCGGTGGATACTTCCGATTCGCTTGTAACGTTTATCTAACCACGCTTCCGGAATTAACTCCGGAATATTTTGGCAGTACAACGATAAAAAAGCTACTTTTGCAATTTTAGCCTTAAACGACACTTCAGTATAACAAAAGCAGTGTTACTCTTTGCACGAGGCGATGCTTTAGCTCGGACCAAGCATCCTTGTTTCACTCATGATGAAGTTTTCCTGAAATTGTGTATTGCGTTGTCCACTTTGAGAAAACTAGTTCAGCTTTGACTAGTGAAAAGTATCTTTGTTCAGTGACGAACGGATACATGCTAAGTTACGGTTGGATTATATACCTCACTGATTTTGGTTTTTCATTCGATTGGAATCATTAGTTACTTTATAAGAGAGCATATCGCAGAGTACCGTGTTTTAATGTTACATTTCGCGTTCGCAAACTAGCAAATAAGAAGATTTTATATTCTTTTCCTTGTGGGAACTGAAACTTCTTAGCACCAACATGTTATCCTCGGACAATATCGCTTTTAGAAGATGAATCAAAGCGTAATATCAATCCCAGTTATTTTTATACGATCTTGTTAATTAGCATATTTAATTTTACTGTATTTATTATTTTAATAATGTTGGCATTTCTAGGGTAGAGCATGCTAAGCTTGTATCGCTACGAATTGCACTTGGTTGAAGCGTCTGCGTAGTTTACAATACTACAGTATTTTGCCTTTCCGTCGCTGCCGGTCCACCCAGCTGCGATCTTCTGGCGACCTAAACACAAAACTTAACAAACAGAGCGACTGCCACACGCACGCATTGCTTTATATGCTCAAAAAAATCTCCCCTAGGGTAACGCCTGTTCTCCGACATTAATGCACCTATATTTGAGGGCCATATGGGGAGATCGGAAATTGACATATTCATTTTAAACTTGAAAACTAAAAAAATTCGATAGATCAGAATGAACAATCCATTAGGTGAGAGGAGCACTCTAGTACGGCATATACCTGTCAGAACGGAAAAATGTCTCTGGCGGAGAGCAATTCCGCAAACAAAGGGCGTTAGCCTATCGAAAACTCTGGATTCAATCAAGCTCGGTGTCATGATTAAGACTCTGTTCTCGTTTCCTCGCAACTTGGACACTGACACTTACATCGAAATTTTGACCGAAGTGCTAAAATTAATCGTAACCTACCCGGCCTCGGTAAAAACGCCCTTAGTTTAAGAAAAGTGGCTTGGTTGTACTGGATTAGACAAATGATCTGACCAGGCGTCGCCCAGCTATGAGACCGCTGTATAATTTCCCAAAAAGCTGGTACACACTAGTACTGGAGTCAATCCTGCAGAAGTACCCTGCAGTGATGCAAACAGGAAAAGAGCCATACAAACGGTTGCTCAAAAAGAGGTTGATATTATGGCGTGTTAATTAAACAGTGCTAATAGCGCGCTGCAGAAATATGCGTGAAGCGACGAAAGCTATCCCACGAAGTGTGTCTTTATACGTTGATGTATGGGATAATTAAAAATACATAGTGTATGAAGCACAGGGATATAATTATTTGTGTTTGGGATGTTGTATTACCTGGAGCAGTTCCAACCGAACAAGGCGGTAGGACTGACCTTGACCCGCAATGGACGTTTGCAAAGTGCGGCTGACATGTACCCGATAGGACAACATTATTCAATGCCTGCCTATAAACTGAAGTAGTGCCCTCCTGAGCGTTATTTTTGAGAGAAAAGGTACCCCATACGACACATGTAGCGAGCGATCGCGAAGAAAAACTGCTTCGTGCTACAAGCTTCATGCCATGCGTCTGACGAGGTTCTGCAAGCATATTCATGTACCCAGACTGAACAGCATGATTTCCACGCTATACGCTTCCTACAACGGCATGCGGCATGATATCATGAGACCATTAAGTTGTGGTGCAGCGGCCGCTAAGCTGCTACCGGTTTTGCTCCATATAGGTAAAACAGTTTCTAGGTACATGACCAATTCCGAATACGTTGAGAAGTCAAGTCTGATGCTGTTTGGTCTCATGGCCGTTAGCGTGAATGGGAATGCAAGGAATATTTTTCAGTCCTATGAAGCTTTGTGCGGAATTTTCCCGGCGGCTTCGTAAAATTATGTGCGAAAGCTTCGAAAGCCCGACCGTGAATATTCACAAAAGGAATCTCTATAAAATGCCCAATCGTCCTGAATAGCAGGTCGAGGTCAGCTTCATGGTAGGGTAAACCTTCAGATGGTAATACCATTATTAGTGTGCAAGATTATAATTCTAAGAGAAACATTTTTTAGCTCGAACAAAAAAACTCCTTTTGCTTTTATCAGGAGTGATTACAGTAACCAAAGGCTGTCACTTTGCGAGAAAGTACTGAAAAACGAATCTCTACGAAGAAGTCTAATATTGGCCCATGCGAAAATATGGGCCATGCGTATCTAAAAATCGCCCGTAAAATGCATTTACCAGTGTTTGGTTTTGAAG
>NW_019214220.1:69196-96701 GCF_002532875.2 Varroa jacobsoni
GTATAAAGGGGCCGCCTTCTTCATGATTTTCCAGAGAATAACTCAGCAGATGTCGAGTTCATCCTTAAGGTGAAGGGCGCTATGGGCTCACGAAGACAAAGTGATGACGCGCGGTCTGTTTCAACGATTGACACAATGTGTACTGCTACCACAGATACCACTGATACGACACTGCAGTTCCAGGACAGTTACGAGGACCTCATGGACATGGTTTGTATATTGCTTGGCTAGAGAACACCTACTTATGTAGATAAGTTATACAATGGTATTAACGCACGCAGATACTATAAATATCATTACGTAAGATTATTATTGTATATTGTCTGTTTACTGAGATCTATCGCTCAATGACAAGTCCCACCAATCCCGAAACTCTTAATATAGTTTGTAAGTAAGATCAAAGAAAACGCAAGCAAACATGTGAAAAGTTTAAACGCTACCAGAAGAAAGCTGAGTTTCTAATCATCATTTTTCTTCAAATATGACATGAACTAAAGTTGAATTTAGAAGCCATTATAGTAATTATTAAGTAACAGATCTTTCTAATTATCTAATTAATGAATGGTTTCTGTTTATAGTTCGTCACTTGAGAACAAAGCTACAGTCATAAACATCTGCATTTGAAACGTATTATTTTAGCTCAATTCTTGAATTTGCAATGTAACGAGACAAAAGTTCTGATTGAACTCATAAGAGAGCGGATCGATAAACGGATAATTCACCGATGCGAAATTCTAGAGCAAATAATTAAATTAGGTGTCGGCAATCGATACAAACAAGAAAATAACTCATTGAATCTCCGCTAAAATGATTGAAAAATTTCGATTTAAGAATAAAAGATTTAAACCCGCTTCTGTTCTTGAAGAAAATTTTAAAGGGTATGAATTCTTCGTTGTCTTGGTCATTATCTCCTCAACCAATTACCCTAAGTAAAACTAGCGTCATAGGGTCCATATAGACCCTTTGACGTCTGCCTCAATAAACTCGTTCTCTAGAGAAAGATCGAAGTGAATATAGCAATCCATAGAACGCCCCTTACCAAACAGTTATTGTAAAGCGCTTGCTTTAACTGCGCATTAAGCTGATCAGCATTGTACCTTTTAAAGTCGGTTAAAGTATCGAGCATGCCTGATAATTAACTCATCCAACGCCAAAAGGTGTGCCGTTGAAACAAAGCTTAGATATATACAAATCTCCCCATAAGAGCATCACCAAATCCTATAGTGGGCCAACTTCCTCGCAGACTCACTCTTATATTCGCAAAATTTCAAATCATACTTTATTTATGTTCTAATTAACAATTTTATAGCATACAATAGATTAACGTAAAACCAATGAAACTTTTTGATTTCGCACAGCTAGACGTGTTGATAATGAGAACTTTAAATAAATACGGGTGTTCAATGGTAATAGCAGAGCCCTGCGCACACGGCGGTCATTTTCTCCTATTTCCGTTCACTAATTTTCATTTAGTTTTATAGGCAGGAGTGGTGCAGTGTTTGCTTTTCACTAGCCTGGGCGTGTTATTTCATTATTGTGCAATGTCAGTATCTCGTCACGCTTAAATTAAATGATGTGCTTAAACGAACGTACTGCGGCGCCTTACGTAGGACGTTGAACCAATTCAAATAATAATAATAATGCCTTTTAGACCTTAACGAAACGATTATACGAAACGAGTTAGGAACCAGCACATGACGATTCGAGTTCACGAGCCAGCCACCGTTAGTAGAAAGACGTGTCGGTCTCTTAAAATATTTCTTTTTCTTGGAAAGAATCACGCTTGAAGGAAACGCCGCGGATTTTAATGGCATGTGTGAATATGACGGGTATGTTATATTGCTTACTTCTACAGCTCTACCCAAGATTTATCTGTAGCTTAATGTTTCGGCTTGAACGGATTTTTAAGTAAACAAAATGTTCAGAGAATTGGCAGAATTCGAAAAAGTACGCGGCCTAGCAGGCCGGATCTAAGCCCAAGTTGCTTTCACACCCAATCCAGCTTTTCTCATCGGTAAATCGGTAGTTCCGCATAGTGGTCGTGAGACTCAAAGAGATCCGTCAGATACTTCATTAAGTACGTTTCTTTAATATGGGTCTGAAAATTTCCCAGACATTTAGTGGTCACAGAAATGGACTGAAATTGGGCTAGTCTGAACTGTTTCTGAGAGGCTATTTGGGGAAACGTATTTGCTAAGGAAGGCCATATTTATAAAAATTCGCTGGGTTGTTATTATGCTTTCAAGAATCTCTTCCGTCTCCGAATAGATGCCTCTAAAAGTTCGAGACATTTTGGGTCGATCTGTGTGACTTCTGGAAGGTTCCCTGTTGCAGCAACGTACGCTTTTTCCTATCTCGTGGGTTGCCAACATATGCACTGTGATTATATATGCTGTGGCGCTCGGAAACAGGCTACCTGTATCTTCAAATTTCATTACACCTAGTACACTAGCACCAACGAGATGAACCGCTCTAAAGTTGTATCGTAGAAGTATCACATATTGAAGAGATTTTATTAATAGACAGCAACTGAACTCGAATTATCAAGATTAGAGTAGGCTGGTCCTGAGAGGCCTTTTGCTGCACGGCATTCACTATCATAGCGACTTTACTAGTCCGTAAAATGCAGTAGTAGATTTTTTGCGGCACTGCCAAATTATCTTCTTCCATTTTACTTCTTTTAGTACGATGTCCCAAAGAACGGTATTCATTGCGCTTGCAAGATCAAACTCAATTGAAGTAGTGTTTTTCTAACATATACAAAAGTTCTCGCTGCCCCCAGATCCATCTTTAATTGCGTAACTAGGCTTAACATTGTCGCATTTAGGATTCATGTTTTGCTGAGTACAAGGGCAACTCTCGCGAGTAACGTAGGGCACAATGCCTTAGGTCTGCGATCCTAAGCAGAAGCCAGCGGCCTAATTATAGTTCTAACTGTTACTTGACGGGACGGGCTGGCGTCTACTTTTTCGACCCAGAACCAACTCTGTTTTCATCTATAGGTGAAAAGCGGTCGTCGAATAATAGAGCTCAAGCGATAAAAGCTGCTCAGCCTTTCGTTTTAGATTATGAGATATAACTAATTTCTACCATCAGTCCGTCAAAGTGATGTAAGGTGTCTAAATTTAAGCATTAAAAAGGCTGACTATCTCGTCGGCTCTGAAAAGGCCTAACACTTTTACGCGATTTTTTTCTAGCCACGACGAAGCGACAGATGTGATAACTTCCCATACTTTTCAAATGCCTTTTATCAAACAAATGATGTGCCTCTTGGGTGCTCGTTTGTGTTGGCCTCCTGTCGGTGTTATTCCCGGTAGCTCGATTTTTCCATTGGTTTGACTTTCCTTCATGAAGGCAGATAGCTGGTACACTGCTGCTCCATTTTTTTATACCATCTGTTTCGGGAATAATCGGGTTTTCATCGTAATGTCTAGTAATTTCAGAGTATGACTCGTGCCCTTGTACGTATACAAAACTAACGCCTGTGCCAATCAATCGTTACATCAAAATTATTGTTATTACCTCCATTGTCATTACGGTTTTCATGTGAGCTTGTTTCATTATAGCAATAAAAAATATGCAAGTACCTGCGCGCATCAGCAAATAGTCGACCAGTGCTTCTTACTACAATCTGACAACTCAAATATTGCAATGTTCATTGTTCGTTACCTATAATGTAGGTAAATGGGTTGCGAAAACAATTGGAAGCATCGGAACAGAAAGTCAGCCAACTAGAGAAGGAAAAAGTGGAGCTGATACAGCGTAAGAGTGCACCTTCCGTCGACGACAAGAAATCACTAGACAAGGCTGCTTCTGAACTGTTACAGCTTAGGACAAAGCTTCATAAGGCCGAAGCTAATACCGAAGAACTAAAGGTAACTAGAATAAGCGTTGAGCCTTAAGTGAAAGATAGTGTCGGTAACGATACTTCTTTCGTCGACTAAAATTTTGCAGTTTTATTCGATGCATCGATGGATCACGAGAACTAGATATGCGAACTCTGTCATAACACCCCTTTTCGCTATTCATTTCTCTAACAACAGGACGATAATAAAGTGCTTGCATTACAAGTCAAAGAACTGGAAGCTGAGTTAGATCAGATAAAAGAAGTCAAAGACTGCTCCAAGGAAGAACTCACACAGCTAAGAAATAAGCTTTCGCAAGCGGAGGCCCTGTGTGAAGAAATCATGGAAGAAAACGAGCATTTCAAGAAGGAAAATCGTGATCTAGAACAGCAGATCGAAGAAATGCACGACAACTTCCGAGAGGATCATAATAACGAATTTCTTGAAGCTAAACGGGATCTCGATGCAGCACAAAAGAATTGCCGGTTAGTGTTGATTAAATTATGTTTATTGCACAAATGCAATTATTATTATAAAAAGTTTAGGTACACGCTATGTACATTTTGAAGTTTAAGTTTGGTCTGAGCAGAGACAAATAGTCGAAACAATCTCCACCATCCATCTTTGAAATGCAGTGTACTTCAATTCAAGATGCGCAAGGCCGAGAAGCGAGTAGAACAGTTAGAATTGGAAAAAAGTCAGCTGGACGAAACAATTAAGGAACTGGAAAAGACTGCCAGAACGCAAGTCGATAAAACCAAAATGAGAAACTTGGAAGAGGAATTAAGGGTTGCCCAGGAACTTAATAACAGGCTTACTAAGGAGCAAGCAGAGCGACCTAAAAGCGTGGTAAGTGCAATTCTAAAACCATTGACAGACAAGAGCGTCTAACTTGAGCTGATTTAAGATACTACTAGGCTAACTTGATTTCGTTTCTATGACCACTCACTTAAAGACTTACTTTATATCTCATTCATGATGTTTGTACATTTTCCTTTTAAATTACCAGGGTGGGGACGAGTACGAAAGGTTGAGTCGCGATCTCCTCGATTCAATGGAACGTGAAGCAGACCTCAAAGAGCAGCTGCGATATGCCGAAGAGGAAAGCCAAAGCTCGCGCAAAAAGCTTGCACAGCTAGAACAAGAAAACGAAGTGCTGATTATGCAGGTACACAAAATGACTAAAGGCGGTGCCTCCACTGGAGATGCAATAACACCTGAAGAAATGAAGATCCAAATGGAAATACAGGAAAAAGAGATACTTGTTTATAAGAGACGTGCAGAAGACCTTGATCACAAAAATGAAGGTAACCTTTTTGATAACTAGCACCGTAAAGCATGCGAATACTAAACGACACGTATCTATAAAATTGAAATGTAGAACATTAAGCTCACTCACAGTTAGCTGATAAAGTACAATATTTATTCAGCACTCCAAAAAGAAGTCAGAGCTCTCGAAATAAAGTTAATCAACACTTCGACGACGAAGCTCGACCTCTCCAAGCTTCCTCCTGGATCGGACAAAAGTCCTATAGGTCAGAAGGTAAAGCTACTGGAGATGGAAGCCAAAGAACTTCGTGCAAAGGTTATCGAAAAGGAACGCGAAGTCGAACGACTCAATGCTGAATTGCAAGTACAAAAACGAAAAGTGTCGAAACAATTGATGGTGCGTAGCCGCTCGCTTGACGGAGACCTTCAGGTAAGTCGTACATAGAGCCAAGCGACTTTGTAGACGATTTTCTAAGTCAACTCTATTGCATAATACTATGTAGATTGAAGGGAATGTACGTAGATAGTTAGTGTACAGCGATGCGCAGCGTAGAGCAGGATTGGGCTTCGAAATTCAAAGGTCTTTATCGATAAGGGCATTGTTTGCAAGTAGCTTAGCACTGAAAGCTTGCAGGCTTATTGCTGGCTAAGTTGACATGATTCGACATTAACACCACTTAAGTGTAAACGTTCTCGCCAAGTTTTGTCCTCGTGTAGCTAGCACTATTCGTGCGCGTTTGTGTGTGTTCGTAATTGTTATGCTTCTCGGGGGAATCACCTGCGGTGATGGATTGTGCCTCCATCACGGAATTCGCAGCAGGTCGCTCCACAAGTGGACCTGAAAAGGAAACTCCAGGTTGTGGAAGAGGAGGCTGCTATACTAAAGCGGAAGATATCCGACTTGGAGGAAGAAACTGAACGGCTTAGTGAAGAGAACAAACGTCTTCATACAAGGGCTTCCCGGAGGCCAACACCCAGTCCCGCTGACCAATTACTGGCCGAAAACGGAGATCTCAAATTGAAAGTAGAAGAGCTAGAAAAGAAATTAGCCGAGGCCAACAGAACCCTTGACACCGTAAACGCCAGATCTACAGAGGGAAGGCCGCCGAGCGGCTCAGATAAGGAAGAGCTTAACGGTGAGCAAGGATATTAGTTAGAAACGACTTATCAAACGTCTTCCCTATTTCAGCATACTCAACTTGCTACTTGCTACGTTGTTTATGCGTAATTTATCTGGACAATTATTGTAGTTCCCCCCCTAAAGTAGCGTACCTTCTAGCAATTTCACGATCACAGTAAAACTCATATGATAACGATACCTGCTCCAATCTTAGCTCAGTTAAACGAAGAAACAATTGCACAAGCTGAATGGCGTTAATTTCAGGGTTGCGGAAAACGTTGCGATCGAAAGACGAGCAGATAAAATCGTTGGAGGAAAAGATTAAACAGCTGAGCAACGAGTTTGCACGAATCAATAAGGAAAACAAGAAACTGATAGAAAATATGGGCTATCAGAGAAGGCCACCGAGGATTATTAAAGATACTGCCACCATCCGAGAACTCCGTGAAATCATAAAGGACCTGGAGGATGAAATCGGCGATCTCCAAATAAGCCTCAGAAGTACTGAGGTATAAAATGACCTTCTTCGACGCTTTGATGTTTTTTGCCGATATAAAATCTCTCAACAGATCCGATAACTATAAAAAAATTAAAAGCATAATAAAAATCGTATAGCCTTATATATGATAAAATTGTCTTTTAAAAGTAAAATCAAATGTATTTCAACGCCACACTTAGTCGATCCTGTATAGATCCTCTGATCTGTATTTTCTGTTTGCAGATAACGCAAGATGGAAAAATAGCAGATCTTCAAAAAGAACGCAATCGTCTTCGCGAAGATCTTTGTACTATGGAAGCTCGGTTGAAAAATGGCGGTGGCAGTTCTGGCAGCAGCTCAGCGAATGACGAAAAGCTACGCGTACTCACACAACAGTTAGATACATTGAACCACACTGTTAAACAAGCTCAAGTAAAACTGAAAGAAGCACAATCTGAGCTTACTTCTAAGACAAAGGCCATTGAGAGTTCGCATCTACTTAATAAAAAGCTCGATAAAGAAGTTCAACAGCTAAAAGATGAGGTACGTCTTGAACAATATATGGTCTGGCGTTTGTGTAGCTGTATTTTTTGTAATTTTTGTATTTTGCACATTTATAATGTGTTTTCCTCGTCTTTTTTATGTTCATAAAATAAAAACTGTTTTTAATGAAATGTTGAACTTTTTTTTCCTTATGAGGCACTCTAAAGCGAACTTATTATGCTCCAACATTTTTTGCCTATAATATAACTCTTTGACAGCTGGACGTTGCAAGAAGTTCGAGACCGGGCGGCGATCGCGATAAAGAGAGGCGAATTCGTGAGGAGTATGAGAGAAAAATAGAACGGGCGGCAGCGGAAGCTAAAAAGGTGCTGTCCGAGGAACTTGAAAATCTCCGAAAAAAACTGCAGATGACTCAACAACAATGTGATAAACGCGAGGATGAAGTAAAACGTGAAACTGAAAAGATTCGAACGATGAATCAGCAGTTCCGTAAGGAGAAGGACGACTGGAACACGAAGATCACCGATCTTGAAGAGAAACTCAGGTTTGTACTGTTATGACGCGTGTGAGAAAGGTATTCGCGCAATTTTCCGCATTTATATACAAACACTAAAGCTGTAACCTTGAACCTTTGTTGCCCTTTTTTCTCACGCAGGTCCGAGTGCCGTCGTCGTGAACGTCTTGAAAGGGACCATGAAAATGAGCTTAAAGCAAAGGCTGAAGAGCTCGTAAGCATTCAGAACAAAATATTCTCTATGGAACGGGACTATCGCCGCTTACAAGGCCGCTTCGACGATGAAGAGCATTTTCACAATCAACAGCTGAAGCAGCTTGAAAAAGATTTATCAAAGAAGCAGGTCAGTGACAATTCGTTTTGCTGGCACCTTTTTTCAGAAGGCACAACTGAGTTAAAGAGTAAATGATTTCGGTATAATAATTACAATAGCACAGCATTTATTTTGCCGCTTGTAGAGTACAGGTATGCATATGATAAAAGTCATCTGGTGATTACCAGTGCAGTATAATTCCAATCCAATTTTTTTGCTAACTCCACAAGACTAACACTCATGCTATTTTATTAACGCTGTATGCTATACAATGTGTTTCGGGTTTTTGTATTAGCAAGAATTGGAGGACGCAGTCAATAAGTATGAGGTTCTTGAGGAAGAACACATCAGCGTGCGAATGAGACTTCAAGAGGACAAGGATCGTGCTGAAAGTATTGCCAAACAAAGCCGCCACGATTACGAGCGCGTCAATATGGAGCTGTCGACGTTGCGCGAAAGTATCCAAAGTCGGCATGAGGCGTACACCAACGAAAAACTCGAGTTTCAAAACTACATACATGAAGTTGAAGGTAAGGTGAAACGACTACAAGAAAGCGAGGTTGAAAAACAGAGGTTGCGGCAAACTTTAAAGGAGTGCGAGGCACAGATTGATGACTATAAACGTAGCGAGCGAGCTCACAAGGAAGAGAAGGAGCGTCTAAAGACACGCGTGAGTCCCCAATCGTAATTATAGCACTTTTATCGATTGTTCTGGATATATACGTGAAATTTTGTGAATTTTTTCTTAATTTCTTTACTTAATCTCTATGGACAGTTCTCAGTATCAATAATACCCTGCAATAGCCCTGTGCACATACACAGATTATGTGTAATAAATGTCTTCAAATGAAAAACCGTCATGTGATTTAACTACATGTGTTTTCTGATTTAGAACGATGAATTGCAGATGAAATTGGGAGAGATGGAACGCACCGAACGAAGTTTACGCACATTGCAGGCAGGTAACACACAGGAAAGTAGCGAACTTAGGGCCAAATTGCAGCATTCAGGACATGCACACAAGGCCGAAGTGGCAGCGCTTCGCAGCGAGTACGAAGGCAAACTCGACATTATCGCAGGCGAACTTGACTCTATGCAAGGCCAAATCATCTCCCTGGCGAAAGAGCGGGATAACCTAAGAGAACAGCTTGAAGAAGCCAAGAAGGTATTGGTCATTCTGACAGATAAAATAATTCTGCCATCTGGGCCGCAAATAGATACGTGCTAGTTTTTTAGTTTTATTGGGCTCGCTTTCCGATAAAAAGTTTTTGGGTAACAGGCGAGAGGTCTTTTTTTATTTTTTTTCACGACTCCCACCCAGACTCTTCATTTAACCATACTACAGATAGCATAAGTAACTACCCGCTTGTCTCCGCAGCCTATCCTGCGTGTTGGCTAGCTGCAATCCAAGAAGTTATTATTTTTCCCTTATGTCGCCCGGGCTAGAAGGTCTCCCTTGCGCGACGTGACGTGCGAATGGGTAACGAAAGAAGGTAACAAAGCCCTTCATCCTATTGAGGTGAAAAAGCATCCCGTGTGGTATCGTGTATTGCCTTTTACGTGGGCAAACACCCTACATACTTGCAGTACGTACCGAGCCGTGTCCTTGAAGCCTCCTGTGTCAAGGAAGCGGCCTGGCTACACACCTTCGGTGAAGTTATGGTTGTCCACTGAAAAGCTGCAGGTGCACAATTTTATTCAAAATAAAATGGAAAATCTAATTGAAAGCTTCTGGCTCATTATGCTTTACTTATAACAAGAGATGAAGTGGCATAGACTATTGGCCTTTTTTATGTACAACACTGGCAAGAGACACAAAAAAATTTTTTCCAAAAAAAATCCAAACAAAGGACGAGGTCCAAAAACGTCATGAGAAGTTCTTTTCTAAGCGTCTGCGGCGGCTTGAGTCTTACTCCAAAAAAATTAGCCTGTAAATCTCAAATCGGAACCGAGCGATCTATATGCTGAATAGCTGGTCCTCAGTTGGGCCTCCTAATCTTGGCTTTAAAATCATCGCGTATTGTTTGGGTAATAAGACCTGTTTGAATCAGGGAGTGCCTAGAGACAGCAAGGGGTTGCTATACTTATCGTCTTTTCTACTGTTTCATTATAGTAGAAACAACGATAATAACGAAATTTGGACTGAAATCACATTTGTGCCCGTTCGGTGAGAAGGCGAACATGCTACCACTACCTAAATGATCACAATGGCCAAAAGCGTGAAAAATAGGGAAATTCAAGATAATTTTCACTTTTGGCAGAATTAACGTGCAACTAAGGGGTAGTCTTCCATTTTTCGCACATAACTTAGGTCTCATTAAAAAATAGTGGACTTCGGCTGATATATTCTGTCGCAGTTATCACTTTGTCAGAACATTGCCTTATCATTCGTTTTATCCTCTGGTGACATTCCTTAACGAAATCTAGTTATTTGTAAAGTATGAAGGTGGCTTGGGTGTTCGATACACATACGCCAGCATGTTGACAGCATGAAGACTACATACCGTGAAGAACGTATTTTGAATCTGCTAAAAGAAAGAGTAACCGAAAAGAGTGAACATCTATAAATTTTCCTGGGCCAGAATTTGAGCTGCTTTAATGACATGTCGCGCGGATATAATTGCTAACCTAATTACCCCATAATCTTTCCTTACTTAACAGGCAATTATTTACTATCGGCCTGTTCCTCAAGCACTATTATTCAAGTTACAGTATTTCTCACAGTAAAGAAAAGAAAATTAGCACAACAATGTTATGATTATGATTCGATAAGTAGTTGTTAATATAGTTGTTGTTTACATTTTGCTTTGCCCGTGTTTTCTGGTATTTAGGAACTAAATCGGCTAAAAGGCAACGCTGTGCGCGATGAACGCATAAAGAGCCGAGAGGCCGCAGAACATGCGTTCAAGAAGATGGAGGAACTTCGTTTTCAAGCTCAGGAAATCAAAAACCAACTAGATTATGCACTTTCAGAGAACAGGAAAATGAGAATTCAAATAGATGCAGACAAATCATCCTTCGAAATTCAAGTGGCAACTTTAAAGTCTAAACTTAACCAGGTAAAAATCGAAATAGACGGAGCTTACAGGGTAATTGATTAGATTGGATGAAAGTATCTACATGGAACCAACAATCTGAATCAAGTTATGTCTATGTACCGATACAAATATCCCCTACGGACGTTTCATTCCGATCTTCACAAGGCTTCGGGCTATAAATCAGTTTTAAGATATCCCTTTTTTTTTAGTAAAGAGTGGTATAGTACGTGAATCAAAGTTTATATGGCCGGTATAGTTTATTCCACTGTTAATGTGAGTGTTAGATTGGATTCCCATGAGTTCTTGTTCTGGCGCACATGACACATACTCAGCCATCCCTGGACTATTTCGAAGCGCCATCTTGCTAAAGCACACTTGAGCTGCCCCTTCGACAGTATCAATTCAAGGAGTCGAGCAAACAACCATTTGTACTATTGATTATTGCATCTGATGGATCTTTGAACATCATTTCGTGATAAATCAAAGATGGTCGGCTGCTTTACTCTTTCGCAACAAGCATCTATAAAATTGTTCGCTTCAGTGGCCTTAGGGAATGCCTGTCTAATTTCTACAGCATGTCATCCCTCTCTAAGGTTTTTGTAAACGATAACTGACATGAGACGTCGAGTTGTGCCGTTCATAGAAGCTTAAGGCGTTCATCAAAAAAAGAAGATCTTGGGACCAGAGAATGCCCTCTTGGCTCTCTTGTACAAGTTTAGTAGCTTCTAGTGTTCCACTTTTTTTGAAAGACAAACCTTGATTTCGTCCATGTTTTTCTACATGTTTACGTCCGTTACGTTTCTACATGTACGTTTGGAAGAAGCCTTCTTGCATTGCCACAGATGTCTAAGAGATAACTTTTTGAAAATAACATAAATATAAAGGGATACATTTATTACTCCAGTGCTGCAATGGAATAAAATGAAGAGGCATACTTTACTCACATACTAAACAAAAGCTTATTCATTTTTCTCCTCGTTAATATTAATATATCAGTATGAGGAGGCCAAGCTGTTGGAAACATCTCGCGGCAGTAACAAACTGTATGCGAAAACACGGCTCGAGTTGGCCTGGGAGAAGGAACGACAAGATCAGCAAAAGGTCCTTCATGATGCCCAGAGGATCTTGCGCGACCTCAAAGAACGTCTTCTGCGCGCTGAACATGAGCGTGAGCAGCACCGTGAGCTTCTCAATAAACAAATGCAGAAGCAGATGAGCGAGCTTAGCGAAGACCAGATTACGAAAGAGCTTCTTGACGTAAGTATCCGAATCTCTGTCTACGCTCGTCTCCTCGATAACTAGACTTGCCTAATTAAATAAGATCGCATAACTGGAGAAAATCCGACTTCTACAAATCCGAATAATTTGAATCAGGAATCGAAACTTTGACTGCATCCAATTCCTTAACCTTCTCATAGCTATGTCAACCATTTGGATACTCTCGAATAAACTCGGTGGAGATTTTTACGCTTATTAATATGTAATGTGTTGTTGGTCCATGTTGAAGATCCAGAAATGCACTTACCCTAGCAACGCATGCGAAGTGTGCGTCTGAGCGTGTGGGTCTGGAAGAATTTTTCGGTATATGTCTAATGGTGTAAATTCTATTTCATGCAGTTACAAGCTGAATTGGACGAAGCCAAAGAGAACATGCGTCGTCTGCGACACCACTATGAGCGTTCGAGGAAAGAGCGCGAGCGGCTCACGAATGAGCGCGACGAATATAGAGCGAAGACCCTATGCATGAATGAGGTACACTCAGAGACAAGTCACATGGCTCAAGACTTCGCTCGGCTAGTCGAAATGATTCAAGCCGACGGGGATTCAGCGAAATCGCGGCCATTGCGACCAAATAATCGCGAGCAAATTCGGGCTGAGCTACAAAAGCTTGTTGGTCGAATGGAATCCATTACGAAACTGACCTCGCCAGCGGCGCAGATTGCTCGGAACCAATCATTCAAACGTGCTGTGAGCGCGTCAGACGTCAGTCAGGCATTACCATTCATCAGGGCACCTCCACGCACCAAATCGAAGAAAGCAATGTCACTTGGACAGGGCTTTGGTTCTGATCAGAAGCTTTGGGCGGGTTCGGGCGACAGCCTCGCATCAGGTATTTCTCCAGCTGGGTCGCAAACTTCTTTACAGCGACATGCCACTGGCTACGATAGCGATGCCTCTATTGTGTCAGCACCGGCTCACCATTATGGCAAACCTGGGGTGGTAAGCTCGCTAAAATCTAATAATAACATTCAGTATATAGATATCTATATAAAGGGCTAACAGCAACAAATATATCTGTTTCAAGGCGTATAGAAAGGTAATTGAAGTTAGTAGCCCTAATTTTCAAAAAAATAATAGGAAAATAGAGGCCATAGGACAGCTGATTTCAAAACTAATGTGTATGACTAATGAAATTTAACGAAGCTTTATGTTTCGATTGTAGAGCTTTGATTCAGACAATGATTTGAATCAGGTGTCGGATTCTGAAAGTTTACCTGGCCACAAAATCGTACGTAAGAAAACTCTCAAAGAGCGTATTATGGGAATGAAGTCGTCGATGTCAAGGTTGGACGTTACACCTGATCGAGAATGTAGAGCCGGCTCGCTGTCTCGCACATCATCAAGCGAGGCACCTAAAAGTGTCCTTAAGGTACGTATACCTGAGAAATGGGACTTCAGCATTTGAAGAACAAAGTGACTTTAAAAAAATAGAAAAAATAAACCTTTGAAGTAGTCCAATATCGGCTGGGCACTAAATGGGATAGTTAAACTCGATCACCGCTAACATTGAGGTTATGATATGACCCATGATATGATTGTTATGTGGGAGAGGCATATATATGTATATATATATATATATATACTTGCATCGATTCTATGCTTTTTGTACGCTTAATTACATTGTCGCGTTCGAATAATAATTAGATGGTACCTAAAATCATCGAAAATTTAGATTGTCGTGCGGAAAAAATTGGTCCCATCAGCTGGTAGATTACGATGACGTCATTTGTTATTGTTGGTCGTTTCACAATGAATAGACTATTTGTTTGTTTTCAGTATGCTACCCCAAAACGGACCGGTTCAAATAGCTCCTTTACTGAGACTCAGGTTTAATTAAAACGATTGCTAAAATTATGGATTTTGTTTAAAAGCTCTATCGTTCCATAAATGGCTTCTGCAACTGTATATAATTACTACTACTTTATTGTAAATAATCTGTGTAGAAAATAAACTCTAGTTAAACTTTTCTCGAGCCGAGTGTTTCTATACGTATGCATGCTGGCGTGTTCCTTTTCGGTAGCTACTGTTCTAGAAACGTCTGCTGTGCGAGCACTCTCTCAACAGTGTTTAGAAAAAAATTATTCCGCGCAGGACAACTCTAGTGTATATGTACGATTCTAAGAAAGAAATGGTATAATGGACTTCTGGTCGGTGGCATTAGGTCTACCCAATGCTAGATGAACACATATTCGCGAAGTGCCTAAAGTTACTTTGCAGGTTGAGAACAGAAGCGGTCGTTTCATGCACAGGAACTCATCCACAGACAACCATTGAAGTAGGTCACTTTGCTGAAAACGCTTTTTGCATGATACATGCAAATGTGACTACACATATAGTATTTTACATGCCGTCCGACTGACCTCGTCCGACGTCGAGTGAGCGCTTCAAGCTCGAGGCGAACAGAGACAACGATCGCAGACGCAACACAAATCAAACGGAGTTGACAAAGTCACCAGCTGAAGCATGCGGCTACTGACAGAATAATATCTTGTAAATGCGACATTGGACATGTGTACGTATGTTGTCAGAATGTTAACAGCTTAATGTATCCATCGTTGAATCCCAAGAGCATGGAAATAGAGGTTGTTTCATGGAAGAAAGGGCAAATCAAGGCGAGGGCAAAACGATAAGCGGTTCTGGCATCGGACGGATCACATCTGGTCGCCTTACTACTGAAGGCAGAAAGTGTATCGACAAGAATGTTCCTTGGTACCTATTAATAGTAAATCAGCTCACCTGGTTTGTATTTTTCATAAAAAAAGGCTCTAGATGGAACTGTCTAGCGTTTAAAGTGGAAGCAGAAAACAAAAGCGTACGTAATAAGGAAACAGCAAACTGAGTAAGCCTACGATGTTCAGTATCAGTACATTGTATAGTTTATAAGTGTATGCACACGCATTTATTGCTTAGCACTATATGCCATGTCGAGCTGTTGAGTATAATCATCATAACAGCAATGATGAACATGCCGAAATAGTGTTGGCCACTCATCCGTTAGGTCAAGGCTTATTGCACCTGTTGTCCGGTTTTCAAACGAGCACTAGCTTGACTATCCTGATGTAATGGTAAGTTGTCGCTGAACAGTTTTGTTTTAGCGTCTTACGTTATCGACCATCCTATTAGATTTGTTATATTATGATAGTTTACCACAGTAGTTAAAACGGTACGATCTGACGCTGCTTACTCTGTGTGTGATAGCCATGTCTCTATGGGCCGTATGACACTCGATCCATTAGAACGTTGTAGAGGTTTTCTCACTTTATCGGAAATAGTCGTTAGCCAATAACAGCAGCAGCAGTAGTCCATATTGTTTTCACCTTTAACCTAGAGCCCCATACCCTGTATTTCTCGACGACCTATCAGTAGTGAACGGGTTAGGCTAGATACAAGGCTTGACAGTCGAGTACAAGCTTCGGTATATATCCATGACGCAGGTTCAGCTTTGTCAAAGGTAACAACTCTCCTTCTGCTATCACATAAACCCTACCTATAGAACAAAAGCCTGCGACACATTTTAATTTAACATTTTAGTGTTAAACGAGCTCAAAGTAAACTGGAACCGACAGGAGTTTCGATTATATTTTAAAAGCAAGCATCTTATACACAGAAATTGAGTTCGATTACATCACTGTTCCACGAATACGTACAGATTCGTTAATATAGATTCAAAGGCAGTCTTTGTGGTGGTAGACGTACGCGTGCTACCTTGTTAGGCTGCATTTTTAGTGACAGAATTTCCGTTTAAGCCAAGATAGGTTGAAAGCACTTTTGAAGACATACTAAAACTCGTCAATGTTGTTCTCTGGTTTGCTACGTGAGAATTCGGATTGCTATACGTTGGCTTGAAGAAATATATTTTGAAAGCTACAGTTTCACAAACATGTAGTAGACAATGAGCCTGAAGCGCATGCTTTTGCCTTAGACGCCACTGTACAAATAGGCATTTCTACACTTTATAACCGTGTAAGCTCTTACCGAGTAGAAACGCTAACTCGCTATCAGTACTGACTAACATAGCTGCGATGCGATATTTCTTGCGTCTTTCTTAATATCGCGCTGACACAGCGTACCTAGGATCATATGTAATGTCGAAAGGCAGGTCTGAATACAGCCAGACCGCCTGATATGTACACTGACGCCTTAAATCTAAGCACTATTGTAAAACTTGATGACGATACCGGCTGGCATTACTTTTAATCTAGATTTGAATATGAATAGAGAACTGTCAAGCTGAGCTTCCTACTAAAATTAATTCAGGCGCTTTAAGCATATTGTTACAGTTTCATCGCCGTTAGTTACATTATTGCTTTTTATCAGCCCGACAGAACGAGTGCGGATCCGCAGGTACCTAGCCAGATTACCTTTGAAGGTTAGCCACTTATAGCCTAGAAAAATAAAGCACTCGCACATGAGCCTGAGCAGATGTCACCTTACTTATTCCTTCCAAAAATTATGCCTTGCATTTTTTCGCTTTATTATATTATTCTATTTATTTTATTATTATATTCGGGTTATTTAAGACGCTTACCTTTCGTTGGAACGCCATTATCTTGGAATGTCATTCTCGCGGAAGCTTCAGTATGGCTGTCTACCTAGAAGAGCTGCGCTTTCGTTATTTCATGACAAACATGTCGTACTAAACTATTCATTTTTCTGCTACGATCCACATTTGGAAAAATGCTCGTACATTAATATACTTCACAGAAAATACTAAATTTCAAAAAAAACAGTACAATTTCTCTTTAATGCATAGAGGTATACAAGGCTTTCGATATTCAACACTTTAATAAATTAATATTACCTAACGTAATTACTGATTGACGTTCTAACCAACGGTATCCCTGCTATAATTAATAATAAAAGAATCAATCAGATCCAGCCGTAGCTAAACCCGTTTGGCAGCATGATAATGCCCAAACACCGGCTATCTAAAATAGTTGGGAGATTGTTCACTGTACGGGAAAAAAATAGCTACTTTTTTGCTTAAAACTCTAAAAATTAAGCGCATCATATTGAAATTAATTGTCCTCTCCAGCCTTCCTTCCATAAATATATATATATTTTACTTTGATAAAGTTCAAAGGGACTGTTACTCAAAGAATGTTTGATTTCCAGCTGATTGGCGGATAAGCTCGACAACAAATTGTATTGTTTCGGCCTGTTATATCCTGTCCTATTTTCGGAATCATTGAAAAATTACCGAATCAACCTTGTTGTCATGGCATTGACAGTCTAACATTGACATTCGTATGGTGGGAATATACGCAGATTTAACGATACATCATCATTCTCACATACACGCAACAATACAAACGGCAATGATGATGATGATAATACTAACAATAATAACAACAAAATTGGCTCTTTCTCTACTCGGGCAACGAATGTATTTTATTTCGTTTGGTGATATTGGCAGGAAAGCCTCATTGAAACAATCCATTGCCGCTCATTAATATGGGTGTACCTGCTTTACGGGAATTTGATTGTAGTTTAGTGGTGAGATTTTGTAACGTTAATTTTTTATATGAATCTTTTTGCATTTCCTATAAACGGAACTAAGAGCTAAAGAGAACTTATTCTGGATGCAAAGCTTGTCTACAACATGATACGTAGATAGTAGTTCTATCATTACTGTAAAACAGTATCATGCGCTTTCTGCATCTCCCACAGGAAGTTCTCACACGCTGAGTAAGAAAAACACACTTATGAGAGAAAAAATTAGCCATCAGATTTCAGGAAGGGACCTGATAAGGACAGTGGAGCTATAGATCTGCAGTCTGAGGCAATAGGACGATCTTCACGATAGTGGAAAACTCTTTAAGACAATATTTAGAAAGAACGGGAGTGTCAGCTCCATATATTGCAAATATGCGCACCTATGGAGATAATATGTCGCTTAACCGTAGTCGCATATGGGCAAGCTTAGCCATATGCGACGAAAAGAGAATTGAGTGTAAAAAGCTAATGCTACTATGAGGACAAAAAGCATCGACGAACTAGTTGTCTTAACCACAAGTATCAACATATTTGATTAGAAAATTAACCGTACGCTCATTTCTAGCTGCAAATCTCCTTCTTCTACACCAAAGACGACACCCCAGTTATTTTTAATTTTTATACTAAAAGTTGAATCGTGACCTAACGATACCTGGAAACGGTTAACCGAGCTAGTTTTTGTGTAGCATCTAGTAGCAGCTTCTTTTGCTTACATGGGTAACCACTCAATAAGAGAAACCAAGATGAGTGGTCTGATAAATACCGAGTCTATCGCAGCCCACACGCTATTCGGCTTATTCGCTTTTCAGTCGTCTCAGAACAATAGAATGTTTATCTTATACCATTTTTCGGTCTTATTCCCACGTTTTGTTTATATGAATCTGTGTGTCGCGAATGATGCGGATGATGAAAAGTGTTTCGTTTTATACGAAAAATATGATTTCTCTATTTTATAGAACTCAACTCGATACGACTCAAAGCAGTAACATCATTACTGTTTGCATCAGTGTTGACTCGCTGATACAAAATTAAATTGGTCAATAAGCAGAGGCATTTATATATGTGGATTTAAAAACACGTAGATACATTATGCGGATGTGGATCACATTCACCACGTAGCTTAAATCGTATTCAGGAGAAAATAGAGACTTAAAACGTATTATAACGTAAAAGCGAAATCACCATACCGCAGATACTTAATAGACACAAATGTATGTTGCTATATATGGTAATGTGCCGTAGGGTTCCATAATCAACTCCGCGACCACTGGTCTGTGCGAATGTACGCTTCCACTTGCCGCTCTTCATCCAGGTTTGCAACCGCTACGTTATTACAGCCGAAACATTTTTGTCTACGTGAACAGCTGGTATGCCCACCTTTATAAAACGTCAGCGATTTCGGCCTGCTTTCATATAAAAGGCGTGAGAACACAGGAAACGTTAGGCATTTGGGTTACCGGACGTCCGTGATGCTGCCAATCCGTACCGTCTTCTTGGCCCTATGCGCCTCTGTGGCTATCGCCGCCCCCCTCGGCGGGTGAGTGCCGTGCAATAGACGACGCACACATCCAAGTACTGTGCGCCACGGCCACGACGACTAGTGGTCATATCTAAAGTTTTTCATGCATTTCTAATGTTCTCTGCTTTTGACTACAATAGTGTCCTTCACCTGGATTAACCTACAACCACGATAAACGAGGATGATTGGTTACGGTTAAGGTTCAAGCTCTGTCTCCGTTCTCGCTTGCAGGCATTGTTCAGCTGCTTGCTTATACAATGTCTTAATAGTAGAATACAGGTTCCACAGGTTTAGATTTTAAAATACATGCTTGACTTCTTATCTTTACTGCAACTTGCTCTACGACTCCAGTAATCGTTTCGTTGTTATTCACCGCAATTGTCCCTTATACTCTTTGCAAGGAAGAAGTACTCGTAGTATACAGAAGAACCTATCTGTGTTTTTGCAAATCTGTCTCAAGTCCCCTTCCAACGTTAATTACAGTATCTCGAGGCACGGTAGCACGAAAATCTGAATCGGGTATTCTTCACGTCGGGCGAGCTAGTCTAAGCCTGCAGTTACGATGTGAAATACTTTGGTTCCGCTACAGTGCATTGCGATTTTTGCAGCGTTTGCCCCACCACTGGCGATTGCCCGAAGTGCGGTGTTAGCACTGAGGAATTAAAGCAGCTCGTCTGCGGTGCCAAATCTTCCTTCGTTGTTGCCACTGGCGTTGCACAGGACGGCCAATCATGGATGTCTCCTCGCCGTTGGCAGGATATTCTTGGAGCCGATGGCAACCGCTATGCTGTTCAGACATATCCCATCGATGAGCGTCATTGGGAGCCTAAGAACGGCGAATGTAGGAACTACTTCGTGAAACCTGTCTATGACATAACGCGTGGCCAGAAAGCTCAAGCCATCAACGCTCCTTCAGTTACTGGCCTGTATATTAATATGGAATGCCGCTGCCCGGAGCTTATCCGTGGTGCTGGATACGCTGTTATTGTCTTCAAGGACCACAAGATTCATCACCTCGATGAGCTCTTGCAGGCTTCCCTTGATAATCAGGTCACCGTGGCTCCCTTGTCTCAAGGCGAATGGATTATTCCCTCTTGCGATGAAGATTTCGATGCCTCCGGCATTGATCAGGAGAAGCTTCCTTCAGCCTTCATAAACGATGAGACAGAGAAAGAGTGCTCTGAAAGGACTATCACCTGCCCCAAGTGCGATATCATTAGTTCCACAGACCAGCTCGAAGGTATTTGCCAGTCTCAGCAAGCTGTGCTCGTTAAACGCATCATGGACGATGTTACCCCCGCTGAGCAGGCTGCTCCTTGGAATATGCCCAAGATTTCTATTTATGGTTAGTTTAGAGGGTTAAAAACAGAAATTACTATTTTAAATTGTTGGTTCTAACAATAATATTAGACCGTCAACAAATAGTTGGTCGAAAATGGAACAATCCATATCACAAACCTCGTAGATAAAATACAATACTGTTTATTTTTATCAACAGCTAAATTATTATACTCTGCGATTGGGTACCATTACCTTAACACAGTCTCATTTACTTCGTTTAATTTCTGTGGATGCTGTTTTCGCGCTAGTGGCAAAGGATAACGCAAAGGCGGACTCTCAGCAGCTTCACATCAAGATAGTTGCCCGTGAAAAAAATTCCTGTATTGGCGGCAAGTTCCGCATCCTCAATGCTTTCACTCCCGACTTCGATGACAACCGCAATCAAAGCTTCCAGCTCGGCCAAGACTGTGAATGTGACTACCTTCGTCACCATACCGGTTTTGCTCTTTTACAATCTGAGCGCAAACTCTCTGAGGAAGGGATACTTTCCGAAAACGAAAAGATACTCATAATTCCTGAAGGCCAGTACGTTATTCCCTACTGTCAACAAGAGCAGGCTGAAGAGCGTTCCGTGAGTGAAGATGACGATGATGAGCAAAAAGCTGAATGCGATGAGCTTGAGGAGAGCTGCCCCGTATGTGACGAGATCACCCCCAAGATCCAGGAGGCCGTTCAGAGCATAGGCACCTATGTCGTTAAGGTATACTTTCAAAATATGTAAGCTAGATGCACTTTATATAATTAAAAAAAGTTTGTTTAATTGACACGCATTTTTTCATAATTAGTGAAAGGATTCAAAGATGGCATGTTGGAAACTCGGTCATGGTTTATGATATCAAAAGTTAGACGTAGGGAGAGTTATCAAGCCTAAACAAACAATCTTTAGGTATTTGTGTCAATAGCTAAAGATCGAATAGGATTTTTAGATAATAAATCCTAGTAGAGCAACACAGACAGATTTTTTTTGTTGGAATCATTCTCAATAAACTAACAGCACATCTGTATGTTTGTTTCGGAATTCAATTTCTATTATGAGGAATAGCCTCTCTGAGCACAATTAATTCATGCAATAAAAATAATTATTTTATGTTACCAACGTAATTATCAATGTCACCATTATTTTAAAAATGTTCCAATAAGCGATAATGCATGGACACTTGTTTTGTGGCTTTTGAAGTTTTAAGCTTAATAAATTAGGGTGTTGACGTCTAAAATATATACGTATAATTTATTATAAATGTACATTTAAGGTGAGCAGTACATATATAATAATAAGAATAATAACAAAAGCAATTACGTATACACGCACTCGTTATTAATCTACAGATGCAAACCAACCGTCACCTTAAGCCATCTAAAAAAAGCGAAGACGCCAAGTGCGGCGCTGTTCATCTTATTTCTATCTTCAAAGGAGATAACGAGAAAGTTGAGCCTGAGCTTCCCTTCACTCTTCCTGAGAAATGCCGTTGCGATGCTATGTCTGCTTGTAAGTGATACTTAATATTTATTAACTCGTTGGTTAGTTGTCAGCAGGGTATCCATTCAGTTGACTTTTCATTACCTCTGTCTGTAAAAAAAAGCACACGTAGAATACTGAGTTAACTTGTTGTACAGCAATAGCCTCTATAGAAGCTACGATGCAGTTGTATTACCATTTGACTTATCTAGCTCTCATATAGATGATAATGCATTTTTCCATGGCGTTAGATTTTTTCGATAGAACGTGAAAAAGTCACCTTAAATCATGTCAAATATGAGTTTCAGATGGCCGTCAGTTTTACGCTGTTATCAAGAAGGATGCCTTTGGCGGTGAGCGTCTTGAGAAGCTTCCCCTTAATGAAAACGTCTACATTATCAGCTACAACTACCGTTCTTACAGCTTAATCCAGAGGTGGATAGACTCTAGGGAGGAAAATTATGTCAACGACCGTATTGATAACGATGGGTAAGTATTTAACTATTTTGAACTATGTACCTTCTGTCCTCAGCCCGAAAAAAAAACACGAAGCGACTGAGAAATTCCGAAACTGTTTTGCGAGTAACCTTCAATCTGATTCAATGTACAGTATGCATTTTTTTTATTTCAGGTACAACTCCATGGCCCTTCAGGAATTTGGTGGTATCGGACCATCTTACGGTCCTCCTCCCAGTTCTAAGCCTTATGCTGCGCCTCAGCAGCGTATGGGTGGTTACGGTCAGTTCCAGCGCGGCTATGGTGGGCAGGTTAGCCATGGAGGTCAGTCTCAAGGTGGTTACGGCAGTCAACTCCAGAGTAGAGGAGAAGCTCCCGTAAGCTATCAGCCTCTTTACTCGTCTCAGCAAGGCTCACAAGGAGGCTACATGCAGTCTGCCTTGCCACAGTATTCCAACTACGGAATGTACGTTCCTATTGAATATGAACCTACTTACGCCCCTCCGACCTCTCCCAGGTTAGAAGGATGCAATCTACTCCCTGTCTGATAATATAAATGTCTACCTTATAATGTACATCTTCATAGGAGCCAAGCAACACATTAGATGCCTATACGCGAGTATACGAGGTCACTCGTGCTAAACAATATTGTAATGGGGCTTGTTGTCCACTTACAGACAGAGCCTTGTTAGCATAAAAGTAAAGAACGTGGCTGACTTCAGTGAGACTTACGGTGCTCCCTCGTATACTCGCAGGTATGTTGGGTCCTTATTAGAGTACTCAATGAAATAAAACGGACACCTGAAATTATTTGTCAAAACCTAACAATACTTTTTTTTCTATGTAGGCCTCCAAGCGGTTCGGAAAACCAATCTTCTTCCGGAAGCTATAGAGGCCAGTCTATGCAACAGGGTGGCTACCGTGGCCAAATTTTCGGTGGTGAAAGTTACCCTGCATCTCCTCCTTCGCCTTCTTACCACACACCCCCTTCTGCTCCTCCCGCACCTTCCTACCAGCCACCCTCTCTTGCGCCTTTTTACCAGCCATCTTCTCCCACGCCTTCTTACCAGCCATCTTCTGCCGCATCTTTGTACCAAGCACCTGCTCCGGCTTCTCCTGCGCCTTCTCACCAGCCACCCGCCTCTGCTCCTCCTATGACTTCTTACCAGCCGCTCTTCCCTACGTCTTCTTACCAGGTACCCGCCCCTGCTTTTCCAACGCCTTCTTACCAGCCACCCCCTTCTGCTTCTCCTGCGCCTTCTTACCAGCCACTTTCTCCTGTGCCTTCTTACCAGCCATCCTCTTCCGCGCCTTCTTACCAGCCACACTCGCCTGTGCCTTCTTACCAGCCATCCTCTTCCGCGCCTTCTTACCCGCCACCCCCTCCTGCGCCTTCTTACCAGCCATCCCCCCCTGCGCCTTCCTACCAGCCACCCCCTTCTGCGCCTTCTTACCAGCCACCTCATTCTGAGCCTGCTTTCCAGCCACTCCTTTCTGAACCTTCCTACCAGCCACCCCCTCTTGAAGCTTCTTACCAGCTTGCTCCTACTGAGGCTTCTTACCAACCACTCACTCACGTTCCTTCTTATCAACCAGCCCCCGCGGAGTCTTCTTATCAGCCGCCTCATTCTGAGCCTTCTTACCAGCCACCTTCTTCTGAGCCTTCTTACCAGTCACCCTCTCCTGTTCCTTCCTATCAGCCACCCTCTCCTGTACCTTCTTACCAGCCACATCCTCCTGCTCCTTCTTACCAGGCATCTCCTTCTACTCTTTCTTACCAACCACCTGCCCCTGTTCCTCCGACGCCTTCGTATCAGCCATCTTCCCCTGCTTCTTCTTACCAGCCACCTGTCCCTGTTCCTCCGACGCCTTTTTTCCCGCCACCCACACTTGCTTCTTCTGCACCTTCTTACCAGTCACCCACCCCTGCTCCTGCTTCCTCTTACCAGCCTTACCCTTCTGCGTTTTTTTACCAGCCACCCGCTCCTGAGTCTTCTTACCAGCCATCCCTTCCTGCTTCTTCCTTCCAGTCACACTCCCTTGCGTCTCCTTACCAGTCACGTTTTTCTGCACCTTCGTACCAACCACCCTCTTCTGGTCCTTCATACCAGCCACTCCCTTCTGCTTCTCCCGTGTCTTCTTACCAGCCATCCATTCTTACTCCTCCTGCTCCTTACCAGCTACCCTCTCTTACTCCTTCTGCACTTTCTTACCAGCCATCCCCCCCTGCTCCTCCTCCGCCTTCTTATCAAGCATTCTCCCCAACTCCTCTTGTGCCTGCTTACCAGGCACCCCCGCCTGCTCCTCCTGCACCATCTTATCCGACACCCCCCCTTGCTTCTGCTGAATCTTCTTATCAAACTCCCGCTCCTGCTCCTGAAGAGAAGGAGTATGGTGGCTCCGCTCTCGCGCCGATGGAATCATCTTCTTACGGACCTCAGCAGCAGGGTGGCTACTCCAGCGCACCCTCTGGAGGTTCATATGGCCAACCGCCAGCCGGTGGGTAGTAAATAAAGCTGATCACGTAAATGCTATTTGAATATAGTCTTTTTTTCTCAAATATAGATAAGAATACAAGAATAGTGGCCACTGTACATATAGACCTATACCAAAATATACAAGTTCTAGTTACATGCTTAAGTTATACAGCGGTGTCCTTCGACGACGAATGCTCTTACAGCTCGCAGAGTTTTCAGCGGTTTGGCTGACAGGCCTTTTTTTCCGTGCTGCAAGACGGGGGAGCTTTTCAATATAGAGAGGTATGTACCCCCTTCTAAAAACTATGCACACACGAATACAAAAAGAAAAATACAAAAATAATTGATTTGAATTTTTCTAAATAAAATTCGATCGTCGAAAGGACACCCGAGTTCATGTACCCGACTCACTCAAATCTTTTACAGATAATGCCGTAACTTCGATTGCTGTGTCCTACTCGATGCCGATCACCATTCCGATTGTAAGCGCCAAGGCCTCCGCTTCAAAGATCGGCGGGCACGGCTCAAGTGACAGCGAGTACGGTAGCGGCGTCAATGATGCTGGCTACGGCAAGACCTCGGGTACTCACGTTGTTGAGACGAAGGTGGAAGCTATCTATACTACCATCGTAGGTATTCAACCTGCAGAACAGGCTCCTTCTGCCGCCCCCTCTCTTGGAGGTTCTGGTGGTCAGGGCCAAGACTAGTCTCAATGTGGTCAGATTTACGGCCAACCGCAGAGTGTGTTTCAGAGTGGTCAAAGTTATGTTCAACCCAAAATGGTCAAAGCAATGGACCGTTGCAGGGTATGTCTCAAGGGTGTCAGAAGAACTAAATAAAAGTGTTGATTAATCAACTTAAATTGACAGCTCATCTTTTGTTGCCGTGTAATAGGTGAGCAGGTACCAATTATGTTTTATTAATCAGGGTGTATTTAATATTATTTTATGTATGAAATGTTTGATTTACGTTCAGCATAAATATGGAGGTACCATGAGTATATACATTGATCTTTTCTTTACGTTATTATATAAATTAACGCCTGTACTTAACCTCACACTTTTAAGCAACTAATATTTCAATCGATTAATAGCTAAAGTTCGGGCCTTCCACCCTTGATACACGCTCTACAGCTTAATGACAGTTGAGGTGTGCTATTTTGCAAAATTACACATAAATATCATCAGAGATTCATTGGGAGCAGATCACTCAACAATCTATGACAATGTGAGGTTCTATTCTCAACAGTGATGAAGTACCTGTTCACTAGCACAGCATATACCAACATGCATACTTACTTAAAAGGTTTAGAGAAGAAGAAGTTGATAGAAATTATTCATGAAAGCATCATACATAAGAGTCCTTAACGTTTGATAATGGTCATAATATTAAATGTTGCTTGAGGCCTACAATAGATCCGCATTTGAATAATAATGCTACAAAAATATTCAAGAAAACTCCAGAGATCCAAATACTTAAAATTCATTCAAACTTAAAAAAAAAACATTAGAATATCAATTATTTGGAAACATTAATTGAACTAAATACGTTAGATAAATATTTTAGCAAATATTTTTATGGCTCCCTATGTTGTACTGCATGTGTCACTTGCAACGGTTCTCCGTTATTAGTTAGACAAGTCTAACAAGACCCTAAACATATCAGCCTTGACGAAAAGACGTTAAAGCATAATATGCTTAAACTTTGGGATGCGAACAATGGTGACTGACCATAATTAACGGATAACTTCTTCATTAGAACTTCAGATGAATCAAAATGATCTAAGCAGTGCTTGAGCTGGGTACGCAGCCGTAGTAAACTTCTACAGTAAATACATTTAAAGATAGTTAGATTAAATTGTAATAGTTAAATACATAGTAGCAGATTATACGTCAAAAAACTCACTCAGTCAAAAACTATTCTCTATCGGGAGAAAGTGTGACAGTATTTTTCTATTAAAAAAGTTGAGGGATTTATTTAAAAATGTCTAGTAAAAAATAGTTTGAGTGTCCTTTTTTGCCTACCGAAAGTGATGTTGTTATATGAAGGTTGTTAGGATATCCCAATTCAAGAATATATTATTTATATATAAATCAGATACATCACACTGGGAAGTAATTAAGCTCACAGCAATTTACTTAAAAAAACAGAAAAAGATAAACAATGTTATTAATCAATTTAAGTTACCTTCCATACTAAAATGCATTTTCACAGCTTGCGTTTAATCATTTAAGTGCAGATACGGCACGAGAAACAAGTTCCGATTCGACCACTTTCCTCACTCCCATGCCGGGTATATTCTCGAGCTCAAGACTAGCACTCATGTGAATCTCTAAAGGCTGCATAAAGACACGACAACGAACAAAATCAAAAGGATAATCAATGAATTTAATTGATT
>NW_019214220.1:96801-109697 GCF_002532875.2 Varroa jacobsoni
GTAACTTTCTATGAAAGGCACTAGGCTGGAAAGCGCCTGCCTACAGAAAATGAAGTAGACTGTCTCAGGTCTCCTACAGTGCACCATCGTGTCACAGGCAGGTGTCTAAGAAACCAAAAATCCCTCGGTGTTATTATTATTAATTACTCACACACGATCAAGATATAATAAAATTTTGCAAGAAAATGTCTATTGTGTTTTTCTAAAAAGTTGTTTTTAGAACATTGCCCACAGTTCGACCAAATTCTTAATTTTTAACAATGGAGTAGAAAGGTACAACACCCAGCTCTAATTTAAATGATTGCATGATTTACATATTAATTGCGTATTAATTAATGATGTTAATTTATCCCCTGAACTGCATGATTTGAGAATTTACTCAGCCAATAAACGTGAACTAATGACAAGGAAACGCAAATTAATGATCTATGCTAGTCTGCATGGATAGCAATACATGAGATGTCCAGAGTTATGTTTTCAGTACTTCCCACTTGTGTTTTTGCAACTTTCGGATAGACGCTTCTGAGAAAATAGGTGTCCCGAAAAAAAGTGTTTTAGCCTCATTGAACCAAGGAGACTGATACGTCATATTCATTTCCAACCAGGCCAAATAAAAGACTAAGCCTAATTTTTGTTCTCTTTTTCGCCGAAACTCTAGTATAGGAAATAAGTAAAACCAAGTCGGTTTCTCGTTAAGTGATTACCCCCTATGGCTAATTAAATCGTACTGCTTTTACGCCATTTTGAAGCGGGTAGTGGAGTAGGATTATATGGATTCACGAAACTGCTAAAGGTTCACGTGTGATATGGCTATCTTGAGTGCAGATGCTGTTACTTTACCATATACATCGGAAATCTTCTTACTTGAATTCTCTCGCGCAAAAGCGGAATATTTTCCACTCGGACACCGCCTCCGGGCATAATAATTAGTCCATGAGCGCAGGCTGCGCTACAGAGGTCAGCTAATGTGGATATACCTGCAAAGTAATACGAAATAGATAGAGCAGTTAGGATTGCTAAAAGAAAATCTTTCAGAATAGTTCTCCGAGTCTGCAAACTATTCCGACAAACCTAGGTCTTCATTTGAAAATAAAGAGTTTCCGTCGATAGGGTCAAAAGTCTCAATGGTCACGATTGTTTGCTAAATACATAGATATTGTTAGCTAATGTGTTTTCCCTTGGAGTCTTTCATATCGAGTTCAAATTTCCATCATAAATTGCTTTACGCAAGTTAACCAAGCTAAATCGTTTCTATTAACCATTTGCACAGGAACTACTTGTCACATAATTCAAAAGTTGAACATTCATCCACTGTTTCCGTGTAACACTAATCCGGTAAATGCAAAAATTTAGAACTACTGATACGGAAAATCGAGCTATAAAAGCTTTACCAGCAACGACGTCTTTTTCACGACCAGATGTGAGCAGTCTGTCACAGCCAACTTGCTTGACTTTTGCCAGAGACTCTAAAAGGGGTTCCTTGCAATAGTCGAATGCTCTGGAATAGAATGCTGACACATAAGTCACATTGCTAAGAGAAGCTATGACGATGCTGTACGAGGTCAGTCAAATATTACACGATTATGTGAAATCAGTCAATTTACCTGTGGAAAGTGACAGGAAGTTCTCCGCACACCGCACGTAATTGAAGACAAGCATCAACATCTATCGCACCATCCTTCTTCAAGGCGCCTGTGAAGTAACCAAAATGTACTTTTACACACTATAATGCCGAATGTAAAACCGAAGAGTAAATGGCCAGACATAAGTATAGTCTAAGAATAATGGGTTTTACCTTAGCACTGCCGTTAAGCAAAATATGTCTACTTTTCTGAGCATAAATTGCCATATACCCCAAGTTCAGTGAGCAAATATCACCACTGCACTATCACGCAGATAAATATCAATACCTACGCAAATATCTCCAGTGTAAACTAGATTATTGTCGAAGTAATTGATGCAGAGGTAATTTACCTATAACAAATCCATCCGCTCCAGCTTCCTTAAGGGCATTAATATCATCCTTCATGAGAGCCACCTCCTCCGATGAATAGACGAAGCCTCCAGCCCTACATCGGATCAAACACATTATGGGCACTGGTTGATCTTTCAGGATAAGCTTTACAGCCTGCATAAGCCAATTTTGATGGAAAACGAAAGTTGCAGCTTCGCGTTCATATTGGATAGCACAAATTCGGCTCTTTGAGAGGTCCAAATAAAGACGACGAGTACAAAAACACTCGAAATCATAAAATGTACAGTGAATGGATCAAAAAATACCGTTCCCGTTAATTCATTTCGGCATAACATTTTGCTACTAGTTACCCGTCGAGTATACCTATTTAGATGTTTATTGTTCAAAATGTTCATGAACATTTTATACGCTGCCGAGTAAGTGTTAGTTTATAAATATAAAACAGCAAGACATGCAACGTACACATATTCATCTAAGAATTGGTTTTTATCTGATATGGCTGACCGCAAATGTATCTGGTATCATACCTCCTACACCGTGTTGTGTCACATAATTGGTAAACAGCCAACGGCTTTGTAATCAGGGACAAAATATTAATTCGCTGCGGTATTTTTTTGTAACGATAATCATCTCTTAACTCATTGTCCTCAAAACGGTAACACCCCTACAAAAAATTACCCAAACGTCCCTCTTCACATATATGTCAAAGCCGCCAAAGTAAACAACCCCTACAAATACGGAACGCAATCAGTATATTGTAAAATCGTATGTAATCGTATGTAAAAGATCATTATCGTTATCGTCACTATTACGGGTGCAGAATTTTGATATCAAAACATTAAAGGGCCATTAAAGCAAAATTTTGATTAGTTATTTGGTTTCATATTTATGTGTTATTACTACATAACGGTCGATTTTCATTCATTTAACTTAAATATCCTAGGTAACTACCTTAAGTAAACCGGTTGTAGGGGTCAGCCCACCCTCGCCTAAAGCGCTGCATAACTCAAGTCTTCTAGCGCCACCGGTGACGGCGTTTAATGCCGAATCAACACAATCGACACAAACCTCCAATATAACTGAATGCCTTGACGTTTCCGAGAACATTGCTTCTTATTTATTAAGTGATCTTCTGTAAGTGCTCAGCCAAGGCTGCCAGCGTAATTTGAATGCCAGATGTTTGATTCTGAAAATATTTATTACTAAATCTAGTCTTTACTTGCAATTTGCTTAAAATACATTAAGTGAAGAAGTTCTCCCCAATTGTTCACTTTATCCCTTGCTTGAGATATGTTTTCATTGAAACAATGTTTATTTTCACTCAAACTAGCTCTATTGCTCAATTTATAATTACTGAAATACATTCCATATTTGCTCTCCTCACGACAAATTGGTCTTTTTATTTAAAATGAAAATTGAATATATTTGCATATGAGATACATTGTGGATGACAAAATGAGGTTGTTCTTTGTTAGATCATCTGGAATGAAACGATGTAAAATGTATAAGACATTTATACTTGTTTAACATGTATGATAGAAATATATGCAAACACAAAATATAAAAGTAACTAGTAGTGGGTAGTAGGTAGTAGCAAATCTTTAAGCTTTGGTATAAAATACATAGCGCCTCGTCCCGAATTATCTTTGCATAAGAAGTTTTATCACGGCGCTGAGAATAAACGGAACATAAGGACCATTCGGCCAAAGTTTCATTACCAATAATAATAATAATAAAACGACAACAAAGGTTCCCACTATACCTGTGGTTATGCGCACCAAGTAAAACTGTGGGCCTCTTCTGGAAGAATTCATTTCTGAAATAGCTGGAACAATGTCACTGTGTGTTACCTTATGCTGGGGCTCACGCTCAAGGCTCCGGACCTGCTGAATGAACGATAAACAGATTCGATCAGCTGAATAGTCGGCCACTTGAATAATGTGGCTTGCTCCTACCAGATGGCGCTTTGTCACGCGGTGTATTTTGTAATATGCGAAGTATTATTGTACCAAACAGACATTTAACTTTTTTTCAGCATTCGAATCGGAACCAACATCAGCTGTTATAAATACCTAATTTCCGTTACCACGTCAATTTCAAACTAAACAAAGTGTGGGCTAACAACCTACCATAGTTAGGAAGTTATCACCACATAAGCATCCTACCGGGATCAGGCCCATTCAAATTTCGGTCACTTTTCCAGATCGAAAGACTTCGTCTACACAACAAATCTACGGTTTTCTTTGAAAGAGGCACGCCACCATTATAGAATGAGTGGCTGTTAATTTTAATAAAAATTTCTCGCGCCAACGCGTCTTATGGGAAACTGAAAATTTGTTTTTATACATTATCTGACAAATATTCACATTCAATTTTGGTGCCACAGTTTAAATTTATTTGTGTTAGTGTTTGTGATGAATTATTGGCATCCTCCGTATAATATCATGTCGCAATATAATATAAAATGGCTAATAATGCCACTTTATATTATATTTACGTAACTATGTAAATTATATTATACATTTTCAACATATCGTTCGTACCTCGATATGACCTCATCAGAATTTTCGCGAACTGTAAGATAAATGAAAACCTTAAGCACAAATAGCTTTAACGCACAAAGTGCAAGCAGTAGCGAAGGAGAATACAAAAATGCGGTCCAGACGTAAAACCGTCATCTCTGGGCAAGCATGGGTACTGTAGCACAATATTTTAGTCGAAATTAAATGAACTTTCGAGACGGATAAAGAATATCAATAGCGTTTACTATTAAGCTAGTTTCTAGCTAGCGCATCTGTAAGAAACAGACATAATATGGTTTTATTTTGTATGACACAATTGAATCAAACGATTCAGTTTCTCTAACGAGATGTCACTAGTAAACTTCGCGTACGTATTTACAATCTCACATTATTTTCCAAATTGAACACTGTAAATTTTTCATGAAGCTTACTTTTTCATCACACAGTTACTCTTGTTTTCATATAACAAAAACCTTTCCGTTACCATAACTTGCTTTCCTTCCTGGACATTAAGAAACTGGACATGTAAACCAGGTTGCAAATGTAAAGGGACTTCTTCTTTGATTTTTATTCCGCTTTAGTACGCGTAACTACAGTGCAATCAATTGCTACAAAGTACAATGTATAGCATTTAGCTGAACTGTATATTTGTGCTATTCCTTTCATTACCATAAAACGTTTACTGCAAAAACTTTTCATTAAGAATTATTAATTTATTATTTGTATGATACAACATTCATTTTGCTTCACTGCAAACCCATTTCGACTGGCTACGTTATTTTCTTCCGATTTGACCCCAGTCCGTCTTCTTGATATCGGTAACCGTCTGCTGAAGTGGACGTTCGAATAGTTCATCAATGTCGTTCTCTTCCCGTAATATGAAGAAATAGATCATAAAGATGCTGAGCGAAACGACTATCGAATACGGTTGAGCATTTGGCATATTTTGAACGCTATCTGGAACCCTGTAAAAATGTATCATTCAGTCACAAATGCACTTTGAAAAGTAAGACTGTATTAATCGAAACACTGAACTTAGCTATGTTTTTTTTCCTTTGACAAGTTCACGACGAAATCGAGTCGAACTAACTTAAGTGCCTCGGTACTAGAATTATTTTCAACCTTTTTTATTGTTTGTGGCCTTGCATTACAATGATCAACACCATGAAAACAGTTAGTACCTACACAACTTTTTTTGTACGATCGATTCCTGTGTCAGGAGTAGGATAGAACATGTCACACTACAATGTAACACAGGACGCTTAGATAAGCGAGCACCCCTGGGAAGCTGTCAGATAAGATTAGCCACACCACGGTTCGGGAAGCAAGGACGAAACTACGGATCTAGGGTTTGATACACGAGACTACGTCTGAGCTTACCTGTTAACAGCAAAAGGACAGCAGAGTATAATCCAGAAAAACACCGCCAAAGATTGTGCATAGGTCAGAAGACCTACTACGATACTGTTACTCACCGTAATGTTTGACTGGCCTTCCATTTGCTAGCTTTTGATTTCGAGTATACGATAGGCTCATGCTGTCCGACCGGCCTGCTTTTGCATGTCCTATATGGTGGAATTAATCGAAAATGTGTTAAAGGTCTAACAGAGGCAAATAACTGCCACAACATCTCTTTAATTATTATAGGATGCACGCAAACTGAATAACTTAAAGGCCTTAGGAATAATACGGAACGTCAAATTACGCTCATGAGTTCTATTTTGAACCTTCTTGTTTTATATTTATTGTTCCGACTTTTACTGTTACTCAACGGAACGTCTCCAATTGAGCTACTGCAGCGTCAATTACCTACTGGAGCTAATATATTGGCAATCCGTTAGCAATTTACGGCAACTTTCAACGAGTTGTTAGGAAGTTAAGTGAGAAATGGTTTCCTTACTAACCCACTGAATCCCATAACTTAATTTACGAAGAAGAAAGTATACATATTTTGAAGACCACAAATGTAAATGGGGGACTGCTATGATACGTGTTATAGTGTATAATCAAGTAGGATGTATAAACATCCTACTTGATTTCTGGACTTCAACAGTTTGTTGAATTCTGCAACAAGTAACTGAAAAAGAACGAATCCACTGTTTTTAGTAAATAGACAGTAATCTTATTTTAATTTAATTCGCGCCTAAGTGCAGCGGCTTTGAAAGGTTATGTTGAACTTGTCACTTTACTTCATCACCAATATTGTCTGACAAATTTCTAGAAGACGGTATAAAGCTTTGATGATTTGAGATTATTATAAATTAATCTTAAGTTAACTTTTGTATCGAAATAATGCTTCACAGAAACTGTACCTATTGTAGACAGAGCCGAATAGGTATTCGAACCAACCAAATTTAATTACAGAGTAAGCTGATATTAGGGACTTTATAAATTCATATACTGTCCCTGAGTTGTAGCTACAGTCCCAACTCGTACCCCTCAAGTATGCGCTTTTTTCACTTGTTGGTAGCTTGGTAAATCGCTTCAATGTTCTATGTTGTTACTCTTTATTAACGACGGCAGCAGAAGTCGAGAGCAAGATGAATTTTACTGATGGACTTTAGACAAATACTGAAAGAAGAATGTGAGTAGAGGTACTGGTTCTGAAACGTGTACACATAATGTTAGCATGAAATATGCTATAGTCTATATAGCTTTTTATCGTATGCGTGCGTGAAAACCATTGCAGCATCCATCATCAACATGGCCTACTAGGTAAATCGAAAAAGCCAAAGGTACATTTCTCTATTCTATTTAAGTTTTTACCATAAGTAAAGAACAATAGTTCCACGAAGGAATATAACCTTTCATAAAATAAGAGGCCGAAAAACGTTAATAATACACGACACAGTATTTTCTTTTTCTGTACGTTAATCACAGTAATATAGTCATCATTACGTATTATTAAGAATAGACGCATTATTAGGAATGACTTTATTCGCTTATTCGCAAAATGCTAATATTTTTTTTCCGTAGACACAGTGAACAAGGGCCAGTATCCATTTTACACATGAACGGCTTTCGGTTAGTCCTTTTCATTCACAGTTCACTTCTCTCATTTAGTCTCTTACCAGTTTCACAATTTGATGGCGTTCATCTATCTAACAAGAATTATGAAGTTTATTTCAGTGAGACATATAGCACATTTTGCAATTTCAGGCCACATCTTGCTTAAATATTGTATAGAAATTCATTATATTTAATATATCAAGCCCAATAAAAGCAACTGTTAGGTTTCTCTCGTCGTACAAAATCGCAGCAGCTAAGAGAGTGGTGCTGATCTAGATCAGTTGCCCGTTGTCAAGCTTGTCTTCAGTTTGTATTCAGAAGGAAACCTTTTAAAACTCTCTGGAAGGTCATCAGATTCACTTCGCTGGTTCATCCATCGTCAACGTTCGAGTCGACAAGCCTCAAACCTTCCCCCAACAAACTCTCAGAGGTCAGATCACTCCCTTCCAATCTCTCGACATGGATTTCTTGAGCGTTGGTACTATGGACATCAGTGGCCTTTATTTTGAGAACCTACTTTTCCGACCAGACTTACACGTTCAACGAGCCTGTTTGCAACGACCCAGCAAAACAGGCAATGTCCTCCCATTGCAAGAAACGTGGATAGTCATTGCGCTTCCTTTGTCTGCTGCTTTTCTATTATCGAAGCTTTGCTGAGTCAACGCAAAGATGATAGTTCAAAATAGAATGAAGCAACCGTACAACAAGGATGATAATCCTACGCTAATCCTTAGGGAATAATCTCATACTTGGGAAATAATCCCTTGCATCGTGTCTTCACACCGACTTACATCGTATACTTTCAACTTCTCTAAGGTAAACATTTTTACAGTGCTGATATTCTACTTTACTGCCTTGTAATACATATGATGATTAAGAAGTATCTTTCTTTGGAGACCGTATTGCCCATGTCTAAATAGTCAGCTTTTAATATACAAGAACATGAGACACTGATCAGGGTTGCTCAATTTACACCTTTCGTTGCTATAGTCCTTTTCAAATTGACTCGCATTTTGCAATAACGTCAAATCTATGCAGTGATCTATTAAAATACATGGAACTTGCTGGTAATGAACACTCCAACCCAGTACGGTAGTATTACATGACCTAACATCTTAAAAAAAATCATCGTCATCAACAATATTATAATAGCAGTACTTTTTTTACCAAACCTTATTAGTAGGCCTGGCTTCGTTGTGTATTTAGTTATCTATAAGTGATTTTGAAGGGTACGTCTAACTTTTGACTAATGGCAGGGGTGAGATTTCGACGCTAATGACACCCGTTAAATCGGCTGAGAAAACACCCATCTGCGTATATATTTTGCCATAAATGTGTTACTTTCCTCGATACTAGTTAATTTGTGGCAGCAATGAGGTGGAAACAAATATCAGAGCCTATTATGGCGAAACGCATTGAATTCCGTACGACATCGATAGCATTCCGTATTCAGGCTTACTACTACAAATTATAGACACAATGATTACTGTGGTCAAGCCGTTTAGGATTAAATACCAGACCTAAAATAGATTTCTGTGCACGATAGCAGCAATTATTATGTAAGCCATCATCAGCATATGTGCAGGAGTGACGTACTGCATTCATGTACGCTGCTCAATACAGTCTCGATTTCATTCGGACTATAATAGCAATGAATAAGTCTCCGACAGTGTGAAACCCAGATCCTAGGCCCAATGTAACGTTTCTAGTTAAAAATTGTGTGCACACGGTATGGATTAGCGACCGTTTATGAAGTATTAGTTAACGGTTTTCTTGGCTGCTTCTAAGCATCGAAAATATATAAGTAAAAACTGAGCAATCTATCAAATTTTTATTCGGAAAGTAATGACGGTTTTTATTTACCGTCCTTCTCCCTTGCTATTCCTGCTTTTTTTTTTTAAATTTATTTAGCAACTTGTTAGCGCTTTTCGACTGCTTACGCTGTGTATATAGGTGCTCGATATCACTTTTTCGGTATATTATCAAAAAATTTCTTTCACTGGAAGGTCTAGCCGGGATGAATCTTGTTTTACCTATCTGAGTTTTCTCCAAATTTGAGATATTTTAAATTTTTCGTTTATTGTTAGCTAATTATTGTATGCCGTTTTTCACAGTTATTTGTAATCTGCAAACCTTCGGCTATTGTTCTCTCGAAACCACGAAATTGTTCCGCTGTTTGGGTCTCTAAAGATGAGTAAGCCGGGTAGTAAGACAAATTTCTATTACTAATTATTAGTCTTTCAGCCGAAGCAACCCGGAATGAACGTGATGCACAGAAATCCTATAGTACAAGGCAGTCGGGTTTTCTACACCTGTCTTGGGATCCCAAAGGCAAGGCCAAATTTCGCGATCTAAGCGATGAGAATGAGCTTCAAGAGCGAAAAAAAAATTTCATATGCTATCCAGTAACATATAAAACTAACTTATCAAAGGAAAAAAAGCAAACCGATGGATAAATACCGCCATTACTTTTCTAACAGTGTAATATATCTATGCACTCAAAGGTTAAATGCTGCTATGAGTCACACCTAACCATGGCTGGAAAATGTCTCTCAGGCAAACCCTGGAGGAAAGAGTTTGACTTGCCAGCGACAAACTTAGGCGATGTAATTAATGGCAAGGGTTGGCACTCATTAAAAAGTCAAGTTTCAAACCAGCTTAATGAGGCCAGTCTTCTGCGTTCCCTGTAGGTAGGGGCTGCCAATGCATGCATAGGGCAGCAAGCGCTGCGGCCAATGCATGCATGGGGCAGCAAGCGCTGGGGCCAATGCATTGACAGAGGAAGTAAGAGACGGTCAAGCTAACCCGAAAAAAAGGACATTTCAATACAAGTATAAAAAGTCAGCTTGTTTAGAGAGCGACTAAAAGTCTAGATAACAGGTTTCAATGGGCAAAAAAACGTTTCTCGTTATGACTTGAATAGCATCGTCATCACCTTGCATTATCCGCTTTTATCAGATAGTCAACAAAATCTCAGAACCGTATTATACACGTATATATATATATATATATATATGGAACGGGGCCAGGTGTTGAATTCCATTGACAATTTATTTAAATAAAAAAGTAACTTATACATACACATGACTAGAGTTGAAGTTGGAATTATGTCGCGAATATATATATGTATATATATATATATAATGTAAATAATTTATTCTACAAACGTTTGGTACTTGCGACGGACGTCATTTCTATAATCGTTAGTCATGTTAGAAGAGAAGTTATAACAGGTTTCTACTTAAAGTAAGGGTATTATAGGATACATTATATATTATTGCCTTATCAAGCCTTGTTTTCATGTTTTTTCGTGAAAAAAAATTAACTTTATTGTAATACCTTTGTCAAAGACGGGAGTAACTATATTCTTAGAAATTCTCGGAAATAATAATAATGTGAAGTTACTCGCACATTGAGCCACATAATGAGCCCAAATTATTAGAAATTTCTTTCAGACGGCTGCAATGTGCCGCTCATAATACGATAGTATATGCTGTTCTAAGATAAGGTAGGTAAAAATCACTTAAAGAACACGGTTTCTACGGGAAATCGCTTTGATCATTGCTATCCATAATTCAACTGAAATGATAAGGCGATAGTAAATAACACGATATCCATATCTATAACAGCAACAACTATATGAGTTTTTAAATGTTACCACTCTCATTTTTTTTTCGGCATTTAAATAAGCATTTTTCTGAACCAATAATTTCTCACAAGTCACGTTAGCGCTGGCATTGGATTGAAATGTGAAATTCACTGAATTGAGTCTGCGTGCACAGATAGAAAATGGAACGGTTTAGGTTTTCTAATCACGTGCATCACTTCTAAACAACATGATCTCATCGGTATCTCTCTTAATCGTGCCGCTTTTGCCTTCTATTCAGCCCTTGTTTTCTAGACTGCAAGAGCGGCGATGTAGGACAGATCGGCTAGGGCTAAATGTCACGACATTTAGCGGGCAGCATCTACCAATTAACAGGGCGTATCTTCTTGGATAGCGGAACACCACGACTGAGCTCTTTTACCATTATGCATAGTACAGTTTTCGCGGAAGTAAACCAATCCGAATAACGGCATAACAGCTGCCCTTGTTGAAAATCTATTCGTTACGGAGTTCCGGTGAACAGGGGGTGCGCAACGGAAGCCATGAGGGTCCACTAAAAAAGATCGCGGACGCAACTATTAACATCGGAAAATATGTGAGCGTCAGGGGGCAGGTTTATACATCAAATCATTACTGTCTGTATTAAACTTCATAACATACATGATAAACAATCCGATCGTTCTTAATTTGAGTGAACCTTTTTTAGTTATTTTATTTTTTATTTCCTCTTGAACAAAATTCAATGACATTCACTTCCATTGATTTTGTCTGTGTGCATGTGATTTGTAGATACTGTTATTATCAGTCGGTTTCTTTGTGCCCATCCCTATTCAGTAGGAAAATACCCAATGCGTATATACACAATATCAAATTGTTACAGAAATTGCTCTATTTGCATGAAAATGACAACTGACTTTTCATAAAGGTCGTATGCTAAAGTGTTAGGATAGAACGAATAAAATCTGCTCCAATGTCAACAGAACACATATAATTTGTCTATTGCCTTGTGGTACACCAATCGTGTCACGGTTTATCTATTGAACCCTGTATTTTGATCTATGGCTTTATTTATGGCATAGCCAGCTCTGTCAATATCTCGATAAAGTATATGCGGATGAGCTAAAATAGTACGAATACTGTTTCCTTACAAAATGTGCCTCTGCTGAGGAGGGCGCATGCGCAAAGGCTGGAGGCGGGCACAAAACGCCCCTTTCTCAGACTTCAGGCCTCTAGGCCCCTGGCCTGAAACTCTAGAAGGAGCGACAACCAGTCAGCTTTTACTGACTTAACTCTCGCAAACGCTAATACAGTCATCTGTCCAGATCTCGAAATCTTTAAGCACGTGCTTTGTTTCGGAGACACTCCTCAACATCTCCTGTCATTCAGCCCCTATAAATGGAATCCTGCCCACTGGTAATTGTTGAACGAACTTCAGCTATGAGTGCCTGCGATATCTGGAAAAGTCGTGAAACCTAGCTACTTTGTTCAAAAGGGTAGAGGACACGCTTAAGCTCTATTCATATATTAAAAGTTAGCATACCAGGGTTAATAGCAAATACGGCTAGAGTGAAGGCAAGATTATATACGAAATTGTGTTATAATTTAGTTATTAGTTTCTTTTCGTTATATTTGAAGATCACTATGTCAGCTGGACTTAGTCGTGGCTCAACAACTGCTGGACAGAAAGGCGCGATTTCTCTAAAAACATCGAATGAGTCGCGGCACCATTTGGAGGAAACTAATAAAAACAGTAAGGCATCTTGCAAAATAAATTACTATATAC
>NW_019214220.1:109814-110862 GCF_002532875.2 Varroa jacobsoni
ATATATAAATTTTCTTTATTTTATTGAACTACATGTTTATTAATAACTTTATACTCATAGGTATATTCCCTCAAGACCCTAAATTTCTTACTTTTCTGTGATAATCATTTGAACGTCAGAGAATGACAAACACATTTTTTGTATTTCTATGCCTCGGCGTGTGTCCACGACCCTCTTTTCATCCAGAAGTCTAGCTACTGTAAGATTTGCTTGTTCCGTATATTTTGCTATTTTTCGATGTTTTTTAGTAATATTTTAGAAATTATATTTTCTTCTGTTTTTTTTTTCTAGACCCACGGAAACCTCGAAGGGCTTCTGTAGAGCCGGTATTATTTCCAAGTCAACCTGATGACAACATAAAAAAGTCGACATCGATGCGTACGGCCACACAACAGACGTTAACAGAGATTTGCTCTGCTTGTGCAAAACCAATCACAGACAGGTACGATATCATTTGTCCATAAGCAGTAAACACAACGTTATCATTCATGCTTTAAGAAATCAGCTAAAACCATTTTTGCGAAATGTTTCTTGCCTAATTATGTTGAATTTACCCTATCAACATTAATAGAGAAATAAAATCTACGTAAATAAGGGTGACCGTAATTCCGTCTGTAATGGGGAGTTGTTTTTTATGCGATTAACCGCTGTCGATAAAAAGAACTCTTGCTTTGTCGGAAGCGCGAATAGGATATAGGGTAGCTGCAAAGTAATAAATTTAAAAACATATTAAGTTATGAATAGAAACACCGTATATTTAGCCATTTAATAACCTAATCCGATCTAAATAAGTTATTGACAATTTCCAGGTAGGATCACGCCCTTTTCAGGACAGTGAATTTTAAATGCACTGTTTCAACTGAATCTTCCAAGTCTTCCTTGAATTTGTCAGAAAAAACATAAGCGGCTTACGTGATGAACTTTATTGTAACTGTTTGCTCATACATTTTCATTTCTGTTCTTTTACTTAATCTGGGTTTCGTGAGAAACTGGACCTGAAATAGCTGAACTGATCTGAACCCGGTCGACTTTAACAAATTAACTTAAT
>NW_019214220.1:110962-215126 GCF_002532875.2 Varroa jacobsoni
ACAAAATTCATAAAACCTTTATGAATTTTGTTGGAAATGAGGTTTGATTAACTTACTTTCAAGAGAGATATATAATATCATTTTAAAAGTTCTTGATACATCGTTAGACCAGTTCATACAGGTGCCTACTTGACAATATTACGGCAGCCAATGAATGTCCTTAAAAGAATTGAATTGGATTATCTAGATCCAAATCGCAATTGAAACATTTCGATCGAATAGTCTAATAGAAATTTTTTTAGCAACAGCTATTCTTGTTACGATTATAGAACTACAGAAACACTTCATGCAATATGGCGTCAAGACGCGGATACCTCCATGGTCCTACTCATCTGGCGTTTGTATCGAGTATCCGTCATGCAAATTAACCGTAAGGATGTTCGATAAAAGAGGGAAACATAACGCGCGACGGATGTGGGTTCAATTAAGCTATCCTTATACAATTACTGCGGTTTTTGTTGTGGAAAGAGTTCGATCATATTTTTCCTATTCACTTCCTTTGCAATTTCTATAATATCGATTCACGAGCGTTAAGTGGTTACCTCCGCTAGCCGTTTTAAGCTATACATTTGTATTTCTTTAATTTAGCTTAAACGGCTGGCTAATAATCCGGATAACCCTATCGGCCGTTTTACACAGCTGCAGAAGTTCGGAGCGCATAAAACAGATAGGGGCCGCAAGTCAGAGTTAGGTTTAACGTTTTTATTATATATCCTTGCGAACTTAATGACACATGCTAACTTATGGGCTTTTAGGTACATTCTTCGAGCATTAGAGCAAAGCTGGCATTGGGCCTGTCTCGTGTGTTCAGTTTGCCGTGGAATTCTGAGCGAATTAGGTTCTTCACTATTTGTAAGAGGCGATCTTGTTCTTTGTCGACGCGATTATATCAGGTTAGTTTCAATCTACGATGTTCAAAAACAAAAAAAAAGCCAGCATTTACCACTTGTCGCAGCAATATATTGGGCGGAGGCTCCACTTCGAATAATAGGTCTTTAACGTGGCTGCCAGTGCAGGGAGGTTTCAGGCCTTAGATGAAAACTAAGAAATGCTGCATACTTATTACGTAGACGTAACCATGTGTTCTTAATTTTAAAATATAACTTTCAAAGCTTTCAAAGTATCTTACTTAGCTCAACTGTTTCATGGATCAGACAAGCGCTGTGGGCTCTATTTTAATGCAAAGTGCTTATATCGTACATGTCCTTAAATAGTTGTTGATTTTTGCGCTACGACCTCGAAACTAGTTGCTAATCAATTATTTTTCAGACTGTTCGGTAGTGGCGGGCAGTGCTCTGGGTGTCTCGGTACAATTGCTTCACATGAATGTGTCAGACGCGCTCGAGATCTTGTTTTCCATCCTGAATGCTTCAACTGCTTTCGCTGTGGGCGGAGGTATGATCCCCCATCACCGATGCTATATGCCCCCAAGCTGGCGATCTTCGAGAAAAAACGAATATTGAACTTCTTACTTCAAATGTGGGTTTTTACTAGCAGAGTGGAACGCAACAACCTGATCTAAACATTCATAAATGCACCGACGTCCTGCTTGTAGAACGGTTGATGTACTTGATAGCTCTCATTGTTTAACCACGCATGTTGGGTAGCATACCTTTAACTACGAGAAGCTCACGAGTTGGGCACAACTCAAGTTTCTTTAGCACCTTATATATACACAGTTATTCAATTATTATTTGTTCAATAATTCAGTCATAAATTGCAATTGTTTTAGGATTATTCTTTGATACTATTTTTCGCATATGGCTGGTTTCTTTATCTTGTTATGCTAGAAAAAAAAAAACTAGACTATCTGTTAATACTAAAAACGTGCTCCTTGTATATGACGGGGTCAGTTATTATTAACTTTACGTGCATATAACCTTAGTGTTCAGAATAGCCAATCTAGATCCCTTTAGTCTTTTAAATCTATTAGTTTAGTGCTGGCTACATAAAAACTAGCTCATATAGAGTTGCTTTTTCATACTCTTTTCATTTGCAGATTTTGCACAGGAGATCGTTTTTACCTTGAAGATAACCGTCCAATGTGTGAAGCCGTTATGATAGACCCAACTGTATGCGCTACTTCTCGAAGTGATCTACAGAGTTTAGGCAACGAGAAGGTTACTGGAAGCTCTTGTAGTCATCAAACGGTTATGCGAGAATGTCGATTTTCCATGGCCCCACCCGCCGTTAACACTCTGAAAGAAAATGGGCTACCAGTGAGCTCCGTATCCACGTATGATCTCTGTCTCCCGATACGCGATGGTGCGTCTACGATACCCCATCAGCCAGGACTTCATCTTCAAGAGGCTATGTCAGAGTCTTCATTTGCGACGATGACGGTTCACTGCGAGGAGTCCACAAGAATAAGTAGACAAACACAGGTTCATTAGAATCACGTTTCGATTTAAAGTGACAAAGTATAACTATGTTAACGAATCGTAAAGGAACGTTGGTAGTAATAGGAATATTTGAGTGGATGTCCCTAATATACAGTATGTTCTAGCAGTAAGATATTGCGGAATAATTGAAATATAGCGTTGTGTTTACGTACGCATAATAGCCAACAAAGTTCCTCTCGGCTACATAGTAGACAAGATTGAGTGACCTGTAAAAAGTTAGTTTAAAGTAAGGTAGTTAGGTTAAATACTGTCTTAACAAATTTGTAGTAATTTTTGGAGTACAAACTAATTTGACACTGAGTTCCACTCACACACCACTCTTCAGGCAGGAAAGCCCTCAATGCTGCTTCAAATAGCACTCTAGGTAATTGAAATGATGATAAGCGTTTGTCATAGCTTGTCATTACAAAGAGACTATTCTTTAGAGGATTTCAGTTAACAACCGCTGATAGAAAACAGAAATTTCAATGCACGGAAATAAAGGCAACGTACTACACTATATCTGGACCTTTTCCTCTTCACACAACGAATTCGGGAAATGGATTTTATATGGATAAAAAAATCCCTTTGTTACTCATATAGAACTTTTGTAGATACACATAAACAGTTATAAACATGATGTTGGTCGGCGATGCTCGCAGAAACGGCTCTACGATCGGATTAAGAATAGTTTTAAGTTCTTGTGAGAATCCGTAGGTTACATGGCGAAGAATAAGATGTTAGTCAATTTGCTAACTATGCGACCAGGAGTCTCTCATAATTTCTTTGTATTTAGTAGGTTATCAGGTGCTTGTGAAACTCTACCTCTTCAGTTTTACAAATGTATCAGTGTTTAACCGACGCTGAAAACCTTTAGTAAAATACAGAATTTTAGCAGATAGACAAGTGAACCTGTTTTTATTTGTCTTGTGAATACCCAAAAGGCTCTCAAAATAGGCCGCCGCAAGGCAATCCAGTCAAGGACAAGCTGGATAATTTTAGAAGTGATTTTCTAATCAAAGATGTATGGCGGTGCACCTTTTAATTTCTGGTACATCTTGCTAGTGCAAATGGCTCCCTGAGCTTTTCTAAGAGGCTCGTAAGGAATGCATATTTGAAAGGGTGATCCTGCTCAACATCACCTCAAGTTGTAGATACGAGAAATTACATCAATTGTATCATTACTATTAATATTACAATGGTAGAAACGTGAACCTATTCGCTTAGTCGTCTATGTTGAAGCAAACTAACATGTAATCAAGGAGCTTTAGTTCAATCGAATGAATCTTGCAATGAGAAAAATTCATCCCGCTAATTGCACGACTTCGATCTGCTATTGATCAGGCAGAATTTAACAGCTATGATATAGCCGTTTTTGCACAACTGTGCCTCTACTGATTGGCTCGTCGTGACTTCTTTCCAGGTGCTGATGACCGCAATGTTTATCAAGTGACACGGTTTTGCCCTTCGCTACCTCGAGTAACCTTCAGTTCGCTTTTTCTCCATAGTACTTATAGTCATCAATTTCCACCGTCGTCGATGCGAAAGACAACCTCTTGACCTATGCTAAAGGCTCCCCAGGCAAGCTAATGGCAGGACCAGTTTATCAGGGGTTTAGGATTAAGTATGGGCGGGGGAGAAATAGCAAACACTATCACTTCTCGCCCGGCAGAAGCACGCTTCGATCTTACGCCCTTTTAAGACAGTCTCTCTGCCAACCGCTGTCGGTGCTACTGCTGATGTCCTTCCGGCAGTGTGCACAACGTACTTAATAAACAGAAGTGATTATGCTGCATTAGGCTAAAACAATATGTACTTTTTTCTGTTGCTTCTGTTTATCCACTCGGCCGGTTTCTTGTACGAAGATAAAAGCCATTGGACTGAGTGAGTCGGCGGTGACTTTTCGTCAGCACGAATTCATCAGTATCGGCCTGGACCATCGTCAGGTTTCTAGACGACCCGTATTTCTGTGCTGATGGCGGTCAACGTCTTGCAAAAGCTCATTTCGCCGGTTTTTCGAAAGGTATATGTAATAAGCTTGCTCGAAAACATAGTAGAATCCATTCACACAGGTATGCCAGACTTATATACTCTGCAACCTATTTAACGACGTCCCCAAGGTGTCATGATAATATAAATGGGCCTGATTTTACAGCAATAAGGTGAGTTGTCAAGTATATCTATAGGAAACATGGAATGTTATTATTCTCCTTTAGTACTGAAGGTGTCGTTGTCAGCGCTACTGCTTGTAATTAAGCGTTTAAAGCAATGAGAAAACTATTAGGTCATACGGTAGCGTATCTCCGCATCAGAAATCATCATTTGGCCGTCTGTATAAATGTCACGCGGATACGCCGACCGCAGTAATCGCTTATTCTCTATTAACATGCTTGTAATACGTTCGTTTGGATGAATAGTTTTATGAAATAGGTTCGGGACCTAATGAGATTTCTGTTATGTTATCGGCATTATTCTCAACATACATTTAGACAGCCCATCGATAGAATAATAGAAATTCAATATTTAAAGCCCTAGAAAAATTATTATAATAAAAATGTTTAATTTTGAATCCTAAACACTATTAATAGGAATATAGTAATAGTACTATAGTGAGTAAACAAAACTTGTAATACATCTATTTATTATAAATGCATATCTTTGTCTAAAATTCTCATTATTCCCAGGACAAAAAGAATGGATGAGCATGAGTTATGTTTTTTAGAGATTGATAAAACTGATGATTGATGAAGTTCATCTTTATTGCACATAACATTTAGGCTACGGTAATGGAATCGTCAGGGATTAACGTAATTACAACTGGCGACGATTTTACTAGTAAGATAGCTAACCAAGACCATAGGGGTATATACCCTAATTAAGGCTGTTTCTCGCCATTATCTTTATGGATAATTAGCTTCCGCCCTAGTAACATGCCTGAAATAGTCGGATCTCGAGATATTTACTTTTAAAACTCAAATTAGATTACCTCGAAATGATTTTTTTTATATATAAATATTTATATTACCCTACTCGATCCGCATTTGTAACGACTATTCATTGATACCAAAGTTATATAGGTTACTGTATGAAAAACAGATCTCTTGACTAAACGTAGCGGAAGAGACCACTTGCAACAAATGCATTGAGGATTTAAAAATTCTTTATCCAAAATGGACATTTATTCTGATAACGCTTTGATTTTACTGAACCGATTTAGAGAAACTACACAATTCATCTGTTGCAACTAATCGAACTTTCGAAAGACTTTTAGCCAATTTTGAAAAAAATTAACACCTTAAGGACTAAACACTCACGACACTGAATCTACTAGTTTATTGCTATTCATAACGTCGGATGGAGTATTCAGATTGGCGTTTTTCCTCGTTTCTTAATCGATTGGGCTGAATGTATAATCATATGGCTGATATAATTAAATTAATGAACAATGATCGTTTAATTGCTGTTTTAGCAGTATACAACGAACGCCTGCAATTTTCGGATATACGTGTTGTTTTTTTTTGCTTGACGTACTCCTTTCGCTCCCTATGAACTTGAGCGCATAATGAAAGAGAGTACGTTTCTCTAAAACGCTTTTTCGCCACCTGCCTTCATATATTGCTAAATGATGCTTACTAGTAAGAATGATGTTATTGTTCTCAAGGGACTCTTACTAATTCGCAAAGTTCGCTTGCTTTAAGAAGGAAGAAGCCCGTCGTGCCTGAGGCAGGGTACGCTCTCTTGTCGGCTTTAAGTTTTAGGAGCGGGCAAACACCGTTGCAAGAGATAGTCAATCCTTCAATGGGATTCATTCAATTAGCCTGAGGCCTTTAAGATGTCAAAGAGTTACTCACGTATTCACTCCATCCAGCTATGTCTCTATTAACATGATCGTACGTGCCGGCCCGATGTGACAATATCATGCACATAGATTTTAGTGAATGGATATGAGTTTATTGAACTACCTAATGCTGACCACGCTTTAATTGGTGTACTTATTTTTTGGTTCTGTAATAGAGGAGCATTTGCAAATAAGGAAAACTTCAACGACTGTTAACTTGCTAATGTGGCATAATGTGAAAAGTGGTAAAGAGGAACCTTGCTTTTACCATTGCGAGCGCATCTAGATATGTCTAAATATGCATATGTTGGTTATATGCGATTTGCATACTTCAGGAGAATCGTGCTCACTATATTTCAAGATGTCGTGTCGAACGAGTGCTTTTGAAAGTGACGCTCATCCAAGGACACGAACCATGGTATACCAGAAAGCTAACGCTTCTGTAATAAGCTTGAAAGCCGTTTCTCTGCGAAAGGGTTAAAAGCGGAAGGTAATATTGCACTCATAATACAAAATCGCTCTGAGGTATTACTCACATGGTTTCTCAAATATACTTATACTGTCTTCATACACACTAATACTCGAAATAAAAATAGTCTTAAAGCCTAATTTTGGAATACCACAAGGACCACACGAATCTGCTACTTTATGTCCGCCTTAAGAAACTAAAGACTACTTTTTTTTTCTTGTTTTACTTCATTTAATTAGTGTCTTTTAAGTATGGTCACTTTATTACTTGTTATTAGGTATTCTATGAGCTTATTTTCTTCTATTAAGGCTACATTATAATTAAAAATACATAGAACGAATGAGAGTTCCGTGAAAGGGAGCATACCATACAATCTTAACAGTAGTCTTTGTGAGTACTTAATGATCTAACCCAGAATCATTTTGACCCCTGAAACGGGGTTATACAACGAGGTTGAGTGAAGCCATTCGATGCATTGCTTGCATCAATCGTAGCAACCAGAAAGGCTATGAGTCGCTTGCTGTCGTCGACGTTCGTTTACAGACAGCGAACAAAAAAGCCAATGGCAGCATCTTAATGGCCTTCGTGCTACCTCCTCTGACTCCTCTATCAAGGAGCGACAATCAGTGGCTTCGTTGCATTTCGTGACGATCCTCAGTCTACACTTGACGCCGCCGAAGACATAGTTATCTAGTTGGTTATCAGCAAGAACATCGATCCGACATTAATCCAGCAAGTAAAGTGCACACTGAGAGCACGCGATATCGTATAACGAGTGGTCCTAGCATCATCTGTCGCCAAGGGCGATATTGCGACTGTTCAAGGGCAAGGCCGACAATAAAGGTGCCTCAAGTTACTTTTGCTGTAAAAATTCCGCTAGTACTTAAGGATTCGCGGTATTTTACGAAATCACTCGTCTAGCGTTTGTCTGATCAACCTTCAAGTGCAAATCCATACGCAATTCTTGTCCGTTCTGCGTGCTAACATGGATGTTAGTCGGTGTTATTTGTATCTGCCGTCATATAGAGCTCAATGTCAATGACTCAACGAATCCCAATGCTGGGACTCAAACGGACCGTCTTCTCTTGGTTGAGTCTGCGCCGGACGTCTGACCTGATATAGTAAATATTCGATGTCCGAAACGGTTCTGCTGAATTCATCTCAAGATAGAATGCCGAATACTTTGGTCTCTTTATATGCACATAACAACAACAATAATAACAATGCCAATATGTATTATGGCCATTTGTCGGATGTGTGTTGGTCTATTCCACGTCCTACCAAATGCCAGCGTTGTTCAAGCGGCTCACCGATGATCATAATTTTCCGCCAGAGAAGTTCTGTTTTACCAACGATGGTAAATGCTATATAATTTGTCGTAGTAACAAAGAATAAGTATTTCAATACATCCAAGACACAGGTCTGCCGATTGTTCCTATTTAGTCATTTCGCTCGGTATCTACGCATATCATTTGTGGCTATCTTGTCTGCGGTATTTTTGCGCGAATTGAGAACTACCGAATAGTTCTCAATATGAAAATATTATCTTTAGTTTCATTTGTTGTTTCTGTTAGTAGTATATCTATTCATTAAACGCCGTTAGACGCACGAGAAACTGATTCCGATATTTAATTAGGCTTGCTCAACTCATGTTGGATATGGCTTTCGGCCAACTGCAATTTACACTCGCCAGAAGATTAATTTCCTCAGTTGTTTCGCTTGAATCGCCCGTTGTCAGCAGCGAGAGAATGCGTTCATACGTTTAGATAACCGCCACATGAAGTGTTCCGAAGCGGTGGTGGCGGTAGCACTATCAAGTGTTTTATCGGCAGAGTTAACGAGTCTCAGCGGTATTAATGACCATCTCTAAATAATGCCGCCTGTCAATTTTGTTATGATCTGTGTAAAGGCGAAGCTAGTACCTGTGTGAAAGCCCACTGTTTCAGTTGTGAAATCAGTTCTTAAGCAAATCACGCCCGAGTGCGTGTGGAAGACGACAGGAACTTTGCTGGTCTAGTTCTAGTGCAACAAAATAAGGTGAACCGCTAAATGTTTTATTAGCTGTTAGAATGAATGTGGCAAGAAAAAACAAAGCTGCGAAAGAGATAATGTTTCTTGTTGATTGAAATTTTCATCAAATTTATAGTGAATAAAAGTATGCACTCTATTTTATTTTCTTCATTACAAAAACTCCCAAAGCTTTGTTTGTTTAGCGATCCTTAATTGCATGGTCTAAGCACACTCTGTCGGCTTAAAAAAAGAGTTTATAGAAACGCATAGTAATGTCTTCTTCGTTTACTGATGTATTTTGAGCTTCGGCTGTGGCTTCCAGCTTGAAAGTTAGACGCAACTGGGCTTTGAATCGAAAACTGGCGTAGTTAATATCTAAACAACAGTGTTAACGACAGCCATTAATCGCACAGCCAGTTTCGGAGGTAAACCACAGAAACATAATCAGATAGTAAATGGTTCCGCTATTGTATGCGACTGAAAAAAGGACCCTCCAATCGAACGACGGCTAGTTATAGACAACGGACGAAACAATGTTTTATGGAAGATACAAATTTCAATCTGTATTATTTATATAGATGAATGCTACAAAGCTAGAGTATGCTTTTTCAATTGCGTCGCCAAAAATATGTGTACAATATCTCTTTATGTTTATAGTACAGTCTATAAATATACGTGTTTTTCAAACAGTAATGAACTCACCTGGGATGTTGGGATATCTCGTGTGGACTCATGTAAAATAAATTATATTATTCAAGACTAAGATAAGTTAACAACCCCTTATTAATTAATCCTTTAGGGGAAAATCTTATTAGTCACGAAAACAGATATTTACAAAACTTTGCACAACTATTTAATAATCCGTCACCTATTGAACCAGCTGGGCTCTCTTTTTATGGGTGGCTCCTACGCTGCGATAGTAGGCTCCCAAAAAATGAAAAAGTAATATACACAAACAGCTTTTACCGACTTATCTGAAGGAAGAAATCACGTTTCAAATTGTTTTTTTCATAGTAGTTAAACCCCGCAATAATAATAATATATAATACATATGTGTATATAATACAATAATTATGTATGTCTGTCATTTGTTTCTTTTCAGTCGTCCAAGTTCTTGCATATACACAGCACAACAGCGATATCCAATATGTTCTTCATATTTGTTGCTGGCTTATTGGGGGGTATTCTTCTCTCCGCAGTCATCTTGCACAAACTTGATAGAAAGAGTCTCAAAGAGAAGCATGTTCTCATCTCAGGTAAAGACGTTATTGAGTAAGCTCCAAACATATACATTTGTAAAAGTCTTTAGTGTAGAGTGAACGTTAACCTATTTATTAAAACCTCATCTGCATTCGGTGTCAACTGACAATTTGAAAAAGATTAGGAAAAAACTCAAGTTCTTAGTGAATAAGTACCTTTGGATATCCTAAAAGTCTGTAACCTACACAAATCAAGAATAATCATAGTCGATTACATTGTGGCTTACTTAGTACTTTGTGGATACTTTTTGTAACCAAAATGTATCCACAAAGAGTAAACCACAGTTTGTTATAATGATTTAAAATCGAGCATTACTTCAAAATTACTGCAAGAGGTTCGACTTCATCGACCTCGACTTGTAAAAAAATTTTACCGAGCTAAGCTCGATTTATTAATTGCGAAGCTCATTAAACTGGGGATATATCATTGCTTCATAAATTGAATTAGAAAAGATCTGACGAACCGTGGTTTTCATGTCAAAATGGATGACACCGTCAATTCTAGAGAAGCATGCTTTTTGGGTGTTCCTAGGTTTATCTCACTTTCTCCAATATGTTCTCTATATGAAGAATATGTTTGCAGTCGGCGTCCGACATAAATTGTATGCAGATTACTTGAAGTTATGCGGTTCCCCTAGTAATGACGATCGTTTCTTACTTCATTGGACAATCGATACTGTGTCCACGTGGTGCTTAGCAAATATACTCATCTCTGTCCAAAAATGTATGGCTGTATTGTATTACATACAGACGAACAAAGACACATAATTTAATATGATATCTTCTGCAGGGCGTTCGATGAAATATCTAGGAATTAGAACTATGCTGGAGCTTGACTTTTATCCCTATATTAGTCACATAAGTAGATCAACGTCAATTACAGTTTCTTTAATTTCCTATGTTTTTTAATTAAAAATTCAATATTTAAAATTAGTATATTAAGTCTTGTTGTTTTCTAATTTTGACATTATTCCAAAGATGGGCGACTTTAGATGAGGAAACATATTGATACGACTGAACCAGTAGAGAATCGATTTGCTCACGGAGTTGCTTCTAGAATTGAGATAGATTTGAAAGATTTCTTTAACCTATAGTTGAACTGGACCTTAAGACAAATTTTGACATGTTTAGTACGTTATAACCATCCGATAATATGTCTCACTCTCTTAACATACGGGATAACGCGCTCTGCACTGGAAAGACGTCAACCGTATTAGGAGCTGTTTGAACTAAAAGGGCTAAACAAGATGTTTTCATGGGAAGTTGTCTATGACTTCGTCATGAATAAACTGATGTACGTTTGTACAATAATTATAACATAGCACTGCCATTAATATTACCAATATATGTACTGCTAAAATGTTATAGGTGTATTAACATCAACCTTCTTTTGGCGTGGTAAAGGCGAGTCTGCCTTTTTAGATTTACTCAGGCACGCAAGGTGCCTATAATAGGCACCTTGCGTTACCAATTTAGCAGATCAGTGCTAGCGTCTACTAAACAACCTCTGTTCCGGCGATTCTTGCCACCCTGGCTATAAGCACGAGATCTTTTACTGTTAGAAAATCTCTAGCTTATCTGTTTTTGTTCCTTCAACTCTTTCGATTGGCATAAGAACTATGCGAACCTTTGCATCTTTCTGATAAAGTTTTTTAAATCTTTGTTTTTAAAAGCTAGCCGAAAGTAATCAGGCACATCACACTGGGCTATCCCGTGCAGAAGGCCACTCCCTTCACCCTCTGGGCATAACGTACAGCAGGCCAACAAAGCTTTCATAGGTAGTTCTGAAAGCATTTGTCCTATGAAAAACTGCATGAAGAAGATGTGCTGAGAAGATCTTGTAGATTCTTTGTTTTATGTTGACGACAATATTGAGCTGTCCGAAAAGGACTAATCGGTAAACTTGTTTCGAAGGTATTTTTTTGCAGTAAATCTCTCAAATCTCCAACCATAGTAATCCTTTATTTAAAGACCGTTCCTGAACTGTCGTTTTTTTGTACTTATCTACGCATTCATTGAGTTCAGGTGGCTCTTCTGGCATTGGACTAGAACTGGCGAAAGAAGCTTTCAGGCTAGGGGCAAGAGTAACCCTAGTGGCGCGTAACGAGAACAATCTCAGAATGGCGGCTGAAGCTGTGGCTATCGATAGTGATAAAGTTGGGTAGGTCACTATTCGTATATAATATGATAGAACCCATTGTACAGTTATACCTGCATTCGTGACTGTCCTTGGTCCGACTGAGGATATCGCATTACGAGTCAAGTGTTTTTCTTATTCCTAAAATATATTCCTTTCCCCTTTAAATGATAGGGTATCTAGCAACCTTAGATGCTCTTTATGCAGACACAACAAAATTCATTATCGGAATCGTTATTTTCGCTTTAATTATATTAATACCGTTTTAGATAAATTCCCGATTACCTAAACTACATTCGCATAAATTAATAAATATTTGAACCAACCATCGTTAGAAATCAAGACGATTACATCTGAGTAAAACGTTTTTAAATTAGTACAGACTTTAATATAATTATAAGGATTGTCTGCCCATAGAAAATTGATGAATGAAACATGAGCGCATTCAGTATATGTATATACGTGCCAAACTGTAATTTCTAGAACCTACAGAGTGACTTTTACAGATACGTTTCCGTCGATTTATCGTCAAATATCTCTGCAATCAAAAAGGCTATCGCTCCGGCTATTCGAGCTCAAGGTAACTGTCGCACAAATTAAGCTTTCTGGCGATATTTCATTGGTTTTATGGTGCTTCCTTTCTATGTTAGTTTTGACCAAAATAGGTGATAGATAAAGTGGAATAGATTTCAATATTTGGGCTCTTTTTTCATTTCAGGTAGCATCAAATGCAGCGTTGTACAAAGCTGACTTGAACCACTTAACCGTAGTATTTAACGTTATTGTTATTTTGCGTTTCGTTAGGTCAACGGTCCTTCGAGTTAGTTTAGTTCAAGCACTACGATTTGATTGAAAGCAATATTTTCTTTGCTTTAGCCGCATTATGGATCTTATCTATTTCGGAACGCTTTTCTGTCAGGTGACATTGACGTTCTTATTAACTGTGCGGGCACTGCAGTAGCACGGTACATCGAAGAGACCACGGAATTCATGTATCGCCAAATGATGGATTCGAACTACCACACTGCTGTAAATCTGACCAAGGTTAGTTTGCAAGATTGACTTAAGATTGAATTGTCCTTTCTTTTTCTTAGGTATCCTTCTTAGCTAGAAAACAGTAGGGTATATAAGATTGAGTTGTTCTTTCTTTTTCTTAAGTATCTTTCTTAGCTAAAAAACAATAGGGTATATTTGTAATTGTCAAACAGTTTTTTATTCTATCCATAAATGGCTCTATTCATCACTCAAAGACACTCCTGCGCGTAATGTCCATTTTTTATTGTTAAAAGCACAAGCAGAGAGTAGGTGGTCAATAGGCTATAAGATATAATAATCTCGGTTGTCATATAAAAGTACATAGGAGGTAAGGTGAGTTCCCAGCTGGTGAGCCTTGGCGTTCGTTGACTTCAAATTAAATATCAAAGACGCATTGGAATATTATTTTAGTTTTTTACATGCAAGCGCATTGAGTGGTGCAATTTAGATCTCAATTCGTATCCGATGTAATAAGTTAAATTGCAGGCTTGCCTTTCGAGTTTGGAGAGGAGATGCGTAAGCCAGGGTTCAGCCTCTATTGTGTTTTTATCCTCTATGGCTGGCATCATGGGCGTCTTTGGATACAGCGCGTATTCGCCTGCAAAATTTGCGATTTCCGGTTTTGCACAAACGGTTATAGCTGAGAAACAACACCTAGGTAAATGTCTTGCCTTACTTCCTTGTTGTTACAGATAGCCTACAGGAGAACGTAATGCAGGCCATCACCATAATATAGTAAAGATTAAGAATAAGCAGACCAACTTTCTTACTTCGGGTCACACTGAATTAGTATGCTTTATATAGAGCGCTTCATGAAGGGAGAACAGTTGGCAGAATTCGTTGGCTGGACTGAGCAGTGAAGTTTTCTCAAAATGAGTGAAGAGATACATGTCTGAATTTAGTAAGTGAACAGAATCAGACCTAGTTATTTCTCCGTTTTAGGTTTGCACGTCATGGTCGTGTTTCCCCCTGACACCGAAACGCCAGGATTTGAAAATGAGAATGTTGGCAAGCCCGCAGAGACCGTCGCCATTTCACGTCTCGCCGGCATTAAGAAGCCAGACACTGTCGCAAAGGGTATCATAGAGGACTTATGCAAAAGGAGGTGAGAAAATAACAATCGAAAATGTAATCTAACATGTCTGTAGTTCAACGGGTGGTTATTTTTACGTGACTTATTTTCTACGTGTTCGTAGCGTACCTTTAGCGTATGTTTAGTGTCGAAAGGGACTCAGATTTAGCTTTCATCGTCATAGCCGTTTCCACAATTGGCTCTCAGCATAAAGTTTCGATTCTCCCCTATGGTACGTTAAGAGCAATTTAACTCGGGTATATATTTTGTTGCTTTGATTGTTATGTTCGACTCTATAGGATGATGTCATCTTTTGGCTTGGATGGCCAGCTCATATGTACGGCCGCATCGGGAATGTGGCCAGTTAGTTCTTGGTTGAAGCTCATATCGGAAATCGCCCTCATAGCACCTGGTCGTTTATTGGGTGCTTACTTGCATTATATATTCATTCGCGTGACTGCAGCGGAGCGTGCAAAGAGGGGCCCCGGCTGGTATCCTCGTTAGCAGAGAATGTGGGAAATCGAGCAGTGCGCACGCGAGATCTAATCAAGTGTAAGCATGCTTGTTATAATTATAGAATATATCGGAAGTCCCTAGCTCCTTGTATATATATATATATATATATATATGATATGCAATAAGATTTAATAAAGCCGCGTAGCCGAAAATTTGTACTGTTGCATTTCTTTTCGATATAATTTCTTTGAAGTGTTTATCTAAGCGACCATTTTACATTGAATCGAATGTTCAGGCATCAATCGATATTTCCAACCTTTAATCAAAATTAGTGAGCAAGCGTGTGCTAATATCAATCTTTATCGACACGCGATCATAACGTTGAATTATTATCGACTGAAGTCTTAGATAAAAAAAAAACCAACTTATTGTTTGGTAGTAGAGTTATGGAGAAACGGAACGTGTAAATATTACGCCCGACCTCCAAGGCGTAGAATAAGAACGATAAGTTGTCGCAATTATCGGAAGTTATAGAAAGCTCTTTACGATGTGGCAATGGAAGACATCTGTAAACCGACAATTACTTCTTTACTTAGAGTCCGCTAGAAAATTATCAATTCATAGCCAAAGGGACTGCTCGACTTCGCTGTATGTCATTAATAGTATACAACTTATATACAGGCAACAGATTCGAAATAAAAGTTTTGGACCAACTAGCTAATGTTCTCCACACCCACATAATTTTTAAGAACTATTTAATAGTTGAACACCGAAATAGTATGCTCATAATGCTTACGTGACTATCCGAGAGGAAAAAGGTTTCATGTTTACATTGATTTTAAAAATAAGAATTATATTGCGAATGACTATGAAGCGAAGCAAAAAGAATAGCAAAAAAATTTATAGACAGCGTATAGGAATGCCAAAGTTTGAGCCCCGTGTTGTTTTGGTTTAAAAAGGAAGCAAGCACATCAGCCAATAGATCTACTACTACCTAAAATTACATAATTCAAGTAACCATCTAATATTAGAACACACATGTGACACTGGTAGTAGGAAACGAAAACAACAAAAATGTAGACAACACGTCTAATTATAACTGAAAGGATTTTGTATTTCTTAATAATTTTTTTCGCTAGTTGTTGCCGCCATTATGATTATCACCATCTATCTGATTTGAATCGATGCGGTTCCCACAGGTGCAAACATGAATGTGCACCAACACAGCTTGTGCGGCTGTATCTGACCTTCGCGCTGTGTCAACATCAGTTGCCGCTGCTCCCTTCAGTAATCTACCACCTAATGTCTCCGCCGGGCTTGTTCCTGGTCGATGTTCTAGCTTTGTGGATTCGCGTCCGTTCGACACTCGGCCTTGCAAATCGCCCGTCTCCTGCTGCAGATCACCAAGTCGCTGCTGCATCTCCGTCATATGCTTTCGTACCTTCATTAAATGCGGCTGGACGTCCGTCAAGTGTTGGTGCACGTCTGAGAGTCGTGCACGTACCTGCGTAACATGCCGCTGAGCTTCGCTGACATGCCGCAGAGCTTCTGTAACATGTCGCTCGGCCACAGTTTTATGCTCCTGCAGTTCCATAAGTTTCTGTGTCTCCTCAACCTTCAATTGTTGTGCCCGCTTCGAGCACGCGAATATTTTAACTTTAAGCTTGCGTTGTTCCATTCGGACTTGGTCGACCTCCATCTCGCATCGGTCCGTTTCAAGCCGGTGCCTTATGGCCTTCTCAGCATGCTGTGCCATCTCCAGCATGTGCTGTTCGGCCTCGGCGTTGTGTCGTTCAGCCTCTTTACTTAGTGCTTCAACAGCCAACCGATGACGGTCCACTTCAGCGCTGTGTTTGTCTGATATCGATTGCAACCCGACAATCGTATCTCGTTCCTCGGACATCGCTGCATGTAGTTCCGCATCTGCCGCGTACTCAGCTTTCATTAGCTCTGTTTCCAAGGGAACGCCAAAACAGTAATATATAAAAACTTTATATAGAAAAGTTTAAAGAGTGCACTACTTTTTGGTGCTACGCGATTCAATCGATCGATCGACCACAACAACTGTATCCGCTCTCATGGTGTAATCTAAAATCAGCTTAGTTTTTAAAATTGCTGCTTATTACACACTTATGTTGTGAACTGTAAATTTGCTGAAGCCCATTTTCGATCTAGTACAATGAGGTAAATCCTATGTATGTAGGTCGCAAACCACATACGTAATCAACCTACCGGTTGCCTTGTGGGATATGTGAGAAGTTCTAGTGTTGTACCCCGTAACTTCACACGGGCCGACTTTATCAGTATTTTGCTCTGCCTCATCTTGTTTATTGTGTGTACTGACTTCACTTAGCGGAGCAGCCGTATCAGATACCTTACTCGTCGATCCTCTCGTACCGCTTGTGCTTTTTTTACCGAATTCATATCTCTCATTTGTTTCGTTTTTCTCTTCACTGTCTTCTCTACTACTCTCCATACGTGGTGACTTCTCGCCTTCTTTGTTATGTGTCCTTAGCCTTTTTCTTGCAGACCTTGGACTATTTTCTTGCTGCCCCCTTTCACCCTGTGGGACTGAGGGGGACTTCCTCACGGTTTCTGACCGTTTCTCGCCGGTGTTGCATTTTGCTAACCTTTCGGCTTCGCGGTTCGATCCCCTGCTTCCAGCATCGAGAATAGATAATTAGAGAAAAACAGTTATTATAAGGTATTCGTTTGGATATAAGTTGCTCGAATCTTGTAGTTTTCCCACAAGGATATGCTTAGCAGCGAACATGTATTAAATGCATCGATTAGCCCGTGTAATGATAATGTCAACAAACAGTAGCTTCTCATGGCTTTGCCATGATGGAAGAGCTACCTCGCAAACTATTTCAAGTCTCAGCAATAAAAATCGAATTTTTTTAAATTAAAAACAAACGTACTTGTGTGTGCAGCTGAACCTAATGAGCTAAAAAGTGCGTTGTCTTCTTAAACGACAGCCACTACAAATCTGTTTATTATAATGCCGGCCAGTTAGTTCCTAGGTTTAACTAGCTTTCTACTGTTGCTTCTGCGCTGTCATTCTAGTACCTCTATTATTTAATATATTAAGCCCTATTACCGATAATCCCTATAGCAATAATTATATAGATGCAGTACTTTTACCATCTAACTTCTTTGCCTAGCTATCACCGTGTGATCTACTTCAAGGGCATACCTATCTACTGTAGAACACCGTCACATGTGGAATACAAGGTCCTCATTTGCTTATCTATTTTTTTCTAAATGATAAAGATTCTGTCTAATTGTGTAAGCGACATTCCATTTAGAAGTTAGAAACAATAATTATTGAACTACCAGTTAACGATATTTACACTTTCATCACTTCCTTGATTTCAGGTTTTACAGGTGCTAATTATGAAATAAAGTCACAGCGTTTATCCGTATCTATAATAGAGCGTAGCCGACCCTTTCATTGAAGTTAGAAATGGTTGTTAATAGAATCACCGTTGTGTCAGTAAAAATTTTCACCCATGAAGGTGTCACCGTCTCATTGCTTAGCGTCTACTTAGCGGAAGTCCTGTTTCGTGGGTACAATGTAGTCTAATCGTAGCACTAAAAATCTCTTATATTTCTCCAATAAGTGATTTCTTTGATCCATTATATATGTTGCTGTGAGACAGGCACAGAAAACAAACAAATACAGCAATAGAGCCCTCACTTCGTTAGCATTAGCCACTCGAGCTCCTTCGTCCAGAATTTACATCGATCAATTAAGAAGTTTTTGCAGTCGGTCTGCGATGCGTCCATTTAGGTTACGAACATCATAGTTATTTCTTAGCTGCATTTATTCTAAGGGAGCGCCGTTGAACATCATTACCCGTCCAGACTAGTATTCCGCTAATCATGCTGCCGAAAAACGCCGAAAACACTGTCATGAATTTTGTTACAAGAGAGTGAAGCCTTCTAATTCAATCATCTAACTTATAAACAACGAGATCTCACTAACATTTTATGGTGCAGCTGCTTTGGTAGTCACGTTTCGAGTTGGGAAGCCTCGTTTTATCGGTACTTCCAGACGTGCAACGAAACACTAATACGAAGAATCGATTACGACAACTTCGGCCATTTTAGTTACCGGCTCGTTCGGTCAACTTTTCATTGTTTTTCACTGCATTGAAGGTAGAGTCTTAGGTTGTCTGCTTATATTGCAGCACTCATCAGTATCCAAATGACAAGCATACCCTAAAAGCCTGCCAAAAATAGAAACTAATACGGTTTGTAGTCAACCATTAAGCTTGTAACAACAAAACGTTTTACAGGACAACACATATCTGCGGGTGATATGCAGCTGAATTATAATACACTAGCTGTTGAGCGAAATTGCAACTTAACCCGTAAGTTTAGCTGTAGAATCGAACCTGATTCAAAATAGCACTTGTCTAACTTGTTTAATTAAACATTTCGTAAAATGAACCACTCATATTTACGGGCAGAGCAGATTGAAGTCAAACAACGTAACTATGAGCCAAGGTTCGTCATGACAGATAAAACCAGGCGAAAAAGCTAGGTAGATTTGCCCTTCACTCAGCAATAGAGTTTTTTTGCTAGAGAGACGTAACGATAATCGAATCCTAATTGAAAGCGATGTATAGTTTTTCCTGCAAAAATGCAACCTTGTTTCAGCGTGAAGAACTGTATCAGTCTTCGACTTCAAGAGAACAAACTAGATCTTTTGATGATTGCAATTGGTGTTGAACTAAACTGTATACTTCATGAGACACTTTTATTCTGTAAATGCATTTCAATAGAATTTACAGTATTTTTATTTTCATGATAAAATATCGAGGAAACACATCAAACGTTATTGTGTAAAGAACACCGTTGATTTTTTGAAAAATTTTTATGTAAATGTTTTTCTTTTCACTTCATCAAAGAAAACGTACCCTAGTAAACGAGCCAAGCATATTGTTCGATCGACTAGGCGATGGAATATACAATTTTGTTCTGTTTATTCTTCGTGATATACAATCGTATGATACAGCGGGTAAAGCATATACACACAGTCTATAGCAATGCAGTCTACACGAAGGATAGGTCGTTTTCAGTCGTTACGCATTTGCATTTGTCACTTCTCCCCAGGAGTTACTGTTCGAGCGGACTGCAGTATACTTTTTAATCCATACAACAATACGATTCTATAACTATCGTTTAAATATATGCAGATATCCACCGGCGCTTCACTGAATCGCGCTTACGTCACATGCCTTGTTTTACTAATTATTTAAGTAGGCCAAGGTCACACGCAGCTAAAGCATTCGTGCATCATCTACTTAATACATTTACAGTGCGATGAAACTTTTGAGAAACTCGAAATTCTTTCGAATATGACAAGCAATATTTCGTAAGACTTTCCTACAATCACATGAGAGGGTGTACGATTGCCTGTAGTGCATGATTTCAAAAGGACATTAGATACCATCATATCCGATGTATTATATATAAACTGAATATTTGTATATATATATATATATATATATACAAATGGCCCCTAGCAGTGGTCTACGTACACGCTTAATGTCTTTGAGCATCGACGTATTTCGAGTTGGTCTAGCTACGCTGAAGGTACAACCTCAGAAAGTTTTTACTATTCTTGCGCATAAAATATATATATATATATATATATATATATATATATATATATATATATGGCGCTCGAATGTTTTGAATAAAAAATACACAATTGGATTAAGTAATCAAAAGTTAATTCGTTACAGTTTGTACTCCTTTTTTTGGCGCTTTCTTTAATTTCGATTCCAGTACATAATAGACAAAGTACATAACAGTATTATTGCCTGTAATAAGAACCCCATCCTCCTGCAAAATGCCCACCTCCTCTATACTGTCCATAGCCCTGTTGCGGTCGAGTTTGCCTCGGACCCCCAGCAGTGCCATATGTGTTACCTTGGCTATAATACGACTGATAGTGCTGATGGTGCTCGCCCCTTTGATGCATTGGTGTCCCTCGTTGTTGTTGGTGATAGCCACTGGCGCCACCTCTGCCCCCACCACTTCCATACGAATCTGTGTAGTAGCCACCACTCTGTCTGCCGCCGTAACTGCTGTACCTGTAATCTGCTTGGTTTATCCCCGTAATATAGCTACGGCCACCGTTACCACCTGAAAAGCCACCCCCACCTCGGTGATGGTATAATCCACTAGGCACCTCCCCTCCTTGATTTTGATAGAAGTTACTGCCCCCGTGCTGTTGGTACCCGTCGTAACCGCCGCGGTCTTGACCACCACCGTGCCCGTAATTCTGAGGTGGTCGAATATTGGCATAGTGCTCCACCATGCGATGACCGCTTTGAGCGAGCTGTGCCCTTTGGTTGCTTCTAGCCATTCCTGCTTGCGGTCGCCATTGACGAGGTTCGTTGTCCACAAGATCTTCTGGACGAAGCACGCGTTCAGGATCTTTCGCACCCGGGAGCTTGACAGCGGGATAGATGTGATCGTCGGGGTAGACAGGATCTCTCCATCGAACAACAACAGCCACGTTATTTGGAATCGGTTGACATGCATGAATCGGGCTCAAGACTTTGCCTTTTTCCGCTACGACCTATAGATGCGTTTCGACATAAAAAACAATCGCGGGAAATATAAAATGGATTAAAAGTAAGGCAAATATGCGTTCAAAATGGAGGTTTTTTTTTACCTAGAACAAGATCGTAAAATCACGACATTTGCATAGCACTGGCCAATGACCGTGCATGAAGTCTAGAATTAACATTAAGTTGATTAGTGAAAGCCATAACGATGGCTACAAGGTTGAGCGTGCGCACCTCACAGCTCACCGGCTGAAAATCTGCTAAGGACAGAAACTACTCAGGATCGAAATGAGTTAAATTGCATAGTTACACTTACTTTATCAGTAGTTAAGGCTGTTCCTGCCATACCGTTATACGACTCAGGCGGAATCGCGTGCTCCACTGTATCATTGAGCATTCGCTGTGACTTATTTTCGTAAAGGCCCCTCAAAAATGCGTATCCCTTATGACTTTTCCGTAGGAACAGGTAGTTGTCTCCCCTCGCATTACGACGCCGTTCTTCTGGTGTTAACTGGTCATAAACCTGCAATATAAAATGTTTATTAACTATCAATTTAGCTATCATGTACTCGCTAGTATTAGAATACCTAGTTCCCTCGAAAATCACCGAGCTGTGGATCGAATATCACGAATTTTTCTGTTTTCAGTTCTCCAACATCTATCCACAACAGCTGTTTTTCTTCTAAATGGAGTTAACAGTGTCCACGCGTTGTTTGAATTATGGAGAACATTTTCAAAGTGTTCAGGTTGCCAAACTTCATGTCTACTCACCGTGGCAACCGTTTCAAGAAGCCGTTTTTCATCGACGAATGGAAGCAGCGCAACGCCCATCCAGGCAGCTTTTTTACCGTTAAGATCTATTCGAAAATCGGTTGGGTAAAAGTCGATAATGGGACTTTCAGGATCTTCCATCAGATCACCCCACGGTTCAGGCAAATGCTGTCGACTAGCGGCTGGAAATACGCTCATCAGTTGTTCCATTGGGTTGAAGGGTTTCGTGCCTTTCTCAAAGCTTATCTTTAGATCTCCGATTTGGCTGAAATCTGATGCAAACGGAGCATAGTGATAAGGAAAGAACCACTTCCACGACGCACAGCCTTGAAAGTAGTAATGAAGGACCCAGCATAAGCCTTCAGCATAAGACGCAGCCACTTCATGTCGAAATGATAAGTTTTCCGGAGAAACATCAAATTTACTCTCGTAGTACCGCTCCTTCCAGCCGACCTCCCAAAGACGAACCTCGTCCTCCGGTTCCTCCTTTTCTTCATTGAGTTTGCGTTTCTCGCCTCGGTTTTTGTCCTCGCCCTCGGGCTGTAGCATTAACTGCAAATCAGCTCCAGTGTGAAGTCCACGAGAGAACTCCATGGCTTGACGCCGCTGGTTAAACACCTCATTCCTGAAACAAAGATAAAAGTGACTTCTAGGAGCTTGTATGCCTAGCTAATTAAAGGTTTGCCCTCTACAAGTCGGCTGACGACAAACTAAGTCCACTATCAGTTTGTCAGGTAATATAAGGCTCCTCAAAATAGCCCCATTTCCATTTGTGTTTTATTTCTATTTTTATTGACAAGCGTTAACCGAATTATAACTACGGTACCTGGCATCTGCAATGGCGCTTGGGCTATCATTCAAGGCTCGAGGCGCAAACTGTCCCGCGCTCAGATAGGCCGGCTGTGCGTACTCTTGCTTTTGCATCGCTTGCCGCTCTTTCTGACGCCGCTTAAATTTCTCTTCATTGATTTGTCTTTCCCGAAAAATCTCATCTTCAGCCTCGCCCAGTTTCGTTAAAATCATGCAGCAATGTGAGATATTCGCAAAGCCATCCTGTGTAGTAGAGGATAGAATAACGTATTCCATTAACCATAGAACTCAAAACTTTTCAGAATTGTGCTGACAATTCTAAGTAAATCGAAGTTACCGTTTTTTATACAAATATAGGCCTATTTATTGTTTAAAGAGTACTCATCTTTGCTCATTTTATTACGAAAAAACTACCATGTACGGTCTAAAAAAACAGAGCTTTGTCATTTATTTAAAAAAACTGTAGTATTTGACGGGATTTGAAAAAGCTAAGAGATTTGAGAGATGTTTTTGCTAGTGTTTTTTACAACATTATGATTTATTAGCATTGCACACTTTGGGTCTAGAGACAATTAATTATGTGGTTCTACCGATTACAGTGGAACCCCAAGTAAACTTAAACACAAAGTATTTAAACTGACAGGCTTTAATGGCGCATAAGTCTACGTCTGATAATCTTCTTAAGCGCATACAACCTTCGTGAGGTAGTCCTTCGTCTTATGAATAGTTTCCTTATAAATTCGTACAAGACGATCGATAGCACCTTCACGAATTTCAAGTGAAGGTAAATGTGGCAGAAAATCGTTACCAACGAAAAAGCACAAGAACACCCAATCGTCGATCGCCCTCTCCGTTGACCACTTGAATGGCAGGCCCTCAATATGCAGGTCTTTCATCAGGTACTCTTTCAATACATTTAATCTATAAACAAATTGACATAAAGAAAAAAACACGAGAATAACGTTGTAAGCTTGAAATCGTTCAGATTTCGAAAACTGAAAATGGGACTCGCAAACGTTGTTACGCGGAAGTGACTCACCGCCGAAGAGACGCCGGAGATTCTAGTGAGACTCAGACCATTTAGATCTTGGAGCAATAATATAATGAAATAGAGTTCCATTCAAAATTAACATGACTTCGAAGATCGGCAACGATTCTGCGTGCAGAAAACATGTAGTACAAACCTGATGAATATAAATTCAGTTTCAGAGCCAAGCGGTTTCTCTATTTGAGCTTGTGACGCCACCTCTTTAGGTAAACCCATGCAATCTTTCATCTCATGTCCGAGTTGACCACATAACTCGCAAGGTTTTGGCTGGTTGGGTTTGAATTCCTCCCTATGGTAGCAAAATGATACAGGTTACTCATAGACTAAAAACCACTTTTATTATTTCTACAAAGAGAAATACAATTTGCCTAAACCTTTCTCCTTAATAAAACAGATTGCCTCCTATTAGTCGTAGTCAGTATTCGACTATCTACCGGATAATTGTAAAGTTGGGCTCGTGAGTCGCAAGACCAAGCATGATGAGGTCAGCGTCAGCCCCGCAGAGACAATGCTTTGTATTGGGATCGTGAGCAGGATTCGAACGCTGCTTACGAATGAAGTCCATGATTTTATGTTCGCCTTCCCCTGGTACGTTGGCATCGGATAAAATTACCTAGAATAAAAGAAATAGTAGAAAAAGCATAACAATCCTATTTTTATTGTCTGTCGAGTCCTAAAATGTTCACTATGATAATAATCACCTTTATGTTCTACGGTGTTAGTTCAACTTGTAACTTAAGCTTAAGTTTTACCTTTCAAATGCATAGTCGATCATAAAGATTTAAGCAGGCACAAACCAATAAGGCGACGATTGCGGCTAATGTTACATTGCATAAATTACCAATGTACGCCAACAGAGGCCCTAAAGCGACTCATATTGAGCGCTAATGCTATATTTTTCCGTCTTCATGTAGTTGTAGTATTACTAGAAGCAGTATTACATGTACGACATCCAATACCTCAATGTTTCTCCAACCAGGATCATTATTAAGTCGATCATGGATATAATAATGCAAGCACTTGGCCAGTCTGTCCATGAAAGGCGTTCCCGGCGTAATGCAGTTTGAGTCGAAGTGTTCTTCGGGTGCCTTCACTGGCGGCAAATGATAGCCTTTTAAGGTAAGTTCTGTCCTCAGTCGTGCCATTGCCTCTGCTTTTTCGGCAGCTTCTTTTGATGCTCGAAACCTGCAAAATATTAGAGTAATTCATTACTTTGCATTTCTTAGTTTAATTTAAAGAAATTCACCACATGGGATGCCCATCTGATTGATATAAATAACGAGATTTTGAAATTGTTCACTCGGAAGTCATCTATCCCTTGTTACAGATCACAGAATCTCGGATATCATTCAGCTGTCAGTTTCAACGAGAGATCAGTTGTGTTGTTATTTCCATAATTACGCGGAGATCATATCCGCGCTTTTACCTTCTAGAGCGCTGCTGGTTCATTTTAGCCCGCGGAGCGACTCCATCGATGGCCATGTACAACAGTCTGCGTGGCCGAACAATGCTGAATATACGGTCGATATACTCGAAAATGGCCACCATCATTTCGTCCTCGTTCCGAGGAGCAGCTTTGTTTTCTGGATGACAGCATGGATGAATAATTCCTGAGGGTATATTAGCACAATAGAGTAGAACGAAGCTAACGTTCGAAAACCTTGAAATAGCCAACTAGGACTATCAAACTATGGGGATGCTCCATACTTTATAAAGTTGTCACTCAGAACCACACGATTGTATATGTTCATGCGGAATCTTTAGTCGCCTTAATACGAGTTTAACTCAGTTTTAATACTCATTAACACAGGATGCTCAAAAACCAATATTTAAATGCTACACAATCAACATTATATTTTGCACAGCCTAAAATAAAATTAGGCGCCAAATGATTTGCAGAGTTGCTAAGAGATTATGGTCAATATATATGGTTTATAATATATTATAAAAATAACTTGAGAATTCGTTATCACTTTTTTGATTTATTTTTGATTTATCTATAGATAAATGTATCTAACAAGAGCAAACACTTAAGGAGATTCATGGCATTGGTTTGGTCTCATATATCATAAAGGACTTAGGAGTGTTCAGTTACCGTTCATGTCCAAATAGAGGTTATCAAACTCGACATTATTCGGATTTGGTTTACTTGTGTCAACATTGACACGCGCATTGCCATCGACTGAATGGCCTTTCTCCTCGACACAGTGTACAATAATGTTCGGATATTTGCGAGATAGCCAACGAAAAAATGCCGGTACTCCCATTGCGGTATGCTTGAAGGCCGGAGCCGATGGGGTTCTTGGGCATAAATAGACGACACAAAATGTACGACTGGAGTTTTACACAAAATGGCGTATGTGAAAATTAATGAATAACAATTACTTGAATAGCATGCAAATCACTAACACCAGCCGCAATTCACGGCATCACGATAGAACTCCAGAACACGGCGCCAACAACAGCGATGATATTAACAGTAGTTGGTAATGGCGGACGCAAGCGTTTAACATCATATACATACGAAATGTAAATGTTTATATGAGCACATACCCTCTCTCATAGGCATTGTTTTGAGATGGCGACAATGATCTGTATTTAAGTGCGTAAAATGGAACACCGGCGGCGACGGCTAGCGTCTGATTGCAACTTATGACATTTTCATTACCACTCACAATTTTACTGATCGCAAGCATCAAAGAGCAATAGCAACCATAGAGATTTTAAAGTTGCCCCCACGTTGTTATAAAGAAACGAGTCTCGTCGCTGATGAAAGATTCACGTTACTGCATTTATGCATTAGAGCGATGTACAAACGTCGCTTGAATGTTTTTCTAAAAAGCCTAAAGTACCTTAATTCATTGACATCCATGGTGTGTATATACGGAATCGAATCCTTAAAAGCACTTTAGCAGACAAATATTTTATCTAGTACATATTAGTGAAAATTATATTAGTGAAAGTTTGGCAAACTCTATTGAAAAAAAAAAGAAACATGGCTCTACCGCGTGCATAAACTAAAAAAAAAACCCATTGTCCTTCTAATAGAGGACAAAAGAATCACAATAACGCGCCTAAAGTTGTAAACAGAAAAAAAAAACTATTTCGATGTCTACTTGCTTTAACTCATACGGTTAGCATCTGCCGTCTACAAGATCCCCAACAGCAACTAGATTAACAAATATACATTAGGCATAGTCCGTGTGGGAGACGCACTAGCTATTTCGATAGTTACATGCAACACTTGGCTGCGTTGCAGCGGGATGAACAACTAACTCAAGAGGAAGGCCTGAAAACGTGAAGATAAGATAAAGCCCATCTTTGATTTGTGCTGCATCGTTTGAAATCACATAGAGACAGTGCGGCTGTTTATCATGATGGCATAGCGGATTTTATACTGTTAATAGTCAAAAAATACTTTTCAGTGGATTACTTAATTCAGGCCTATCAAATTAGTTAAAAATGTTACTCGAAATAGTACATAACCCTCATGGAGAATTTTCCTGCCGAAAATAGGTATATTGCTTAAATGTATGCGTAGCACCGGTTCACCTTAAGATTTTCCACACAAGATGTATCCATTTTTGCCCCAAGTACAAATTCTTGTTTATTTAAATATTTTCTGTCTGACGAAAAAAGGTCATATTGCTATAATCGTTGACCTTATGAACACACAATTTGGGAATATACTGGTATTTTTATACCATATTGCAACACCTAGTGCACAGCTAAATGTGGCTTCCGAGTCTGGCTATCTACAGACCGATATGTCTGATAGAAGAATTTTCAGTTGACTAAGAATCTAAAGTTAACTTAAATTACTGAAGGAACTAATAAAAAAGTAATGTATGATTAATTATTACTACAGGTACACCAGCGTGGTGAATGAATTTCGGAAACATTAAATATGGTAAACGCCAAAACGTTAGCGGACTCGTGTTTCTGTATAGGAAACCTAATTATGGCCGTAGAATAAATCAGTGTTAATCTAGTTTTATTATAATATCATTAATAACGGTAGTATTATTTGTGAAGCTATTGCTGTGATATGTTTAACATTTATGTTTTTAGTGGGACGTTTTCGTAGAGCCACTACAATTAAGCACACTTGAATTTCACACTGTGCACGTATTTTGGCGCGAATTTTAAAACGGTGATTTTGTACCAGTCCCAGGCGAGTTCAGCAGTCATCGCAAAAAAAATCTATTAGTATAAGCGCAGTAATGAATACATTACGTTCATTAGAGTTAGTACTTCAAAGTCGAAACATCTAAAATTTCCTGTTGCACAGAAGTATCCGATCTATAGGGTATAAACGATCCTTTTACGATAAATACTGTTTACAATATCTGACGATACATCGATATTGCCTGTGTATGGAACCTATTTTCGCAATAATGCAGTGGTAGCGTGTTTGTATACCTGATTTAGGGACACCTACGAAAACCAGTCCGAACCCTCGTGTGAAGAAAATTTATGTTACACAGAATGCGAGACGTTTGAAGTAACGCCTAACGGTACCATTTGTGGAACTAGAAACATTACTTTTAGTGTCTGCAACTTATAAATTAGACAGTTTTTGTTATATATGCTGCCGCTGTTGTTCGTCATGTTAAACGGAATAAAACTTAGCTGATATTTTTCTTCTACGTTCTTCAATTGCTTACAATCAGCCAGTTCGAAAATAGAGCGAACTCTTTGATTGATTGCTATTATTATGTAAATAAGTTCAATACCGATGCAATACTTGATAGAAGTGGTCATGATAGATTTTTTACAGCAACTGTTTGTTTCTGTGAAGGATCTACTCCTGGACTAACATATCCGATGTTAAAATACTTCACTCATCGGTACTTAAGAAAAAACAAAATGAGGAAATTTAGGTGTAACACGTAAGTCCATAATAATATTTTTGAATCTGTTTATGGAATATAGCCAGGTATAGCTCTAAAATACGAGCACAGTAAATTTTACATATATATATATATACAAACGTTTGATTTCTTAAATTTATTAACCCTAAATTTATCATCGTGTCTCATAAGCAAGCTTACAGTCGAATCGTCCTGGGTTGAATGGTACGTAACGCCACCATTGTTGTTGTGTTTATACTAGTCTCTGGAATAAATGGATTATCTATGTCAGTGTCTAGCACCTGAGATAAGACGAGCAATACTATTCCACTTGTGCCGTTGGGCATAGCTCCAAATGCTTCTTATGGAGGAAAGTTCGCACGGACAGGCGGTTGGGAGGTTACTGTTGGCCGACAGTCGCCGGGGCTATCACATTTTCCTTCTGATTATTATCACTCAAGTGTTCACCTGTGTACATCAGAGGCACCTCATGACTTTATCCATCGTCGTTCTAATACTCACACTAAACAGCGGAGGGGAAGGAATATATATCGCCGGAGTAGAACGTATAAGAGATTCACTAAGAAGCGTATTTTCGTGACCTTTGTGTGAGCTTTGTGGAACTCCGCATGTGGCACAATAGAACCGCCTAAACAGGAAGGCAAGGGTATATAGACTCCTACCGATATTCCACGTCCATCCAGCTATCTGCCTTTGCTTACTGTTGTAAAAATTAGAAGAGTAAAAATAACGCTAGTACCCGACATTTTACTAACTTAATTACGAGATGTAAAAGCAAATTTCTATTCTATCTCATACAATCAAAAAGGACCCTGACAAAGATTTTGAAACAAGTGAAGCTTTAATTCATATGAGTCTTAAACCGAAAGACCCACCTAAGGTGCACTCATACACACTTATAATGTACATGTAAAAACCCTATCAGGTCAAGGTCAGCCCACCTTCAAAACTAATGACCTAGATGGATCGACCTCAAGCAAGACACTGCCCATGACCAATATAAATTTTAGGAATTATAAAGGTATAATAGGGACGATGACTTAGGAATGTTTACAACTGTAGGAGCCCCCCAACATTTGCAATCATCCGCAGCAGACGAAATCAAGAAAGGATTGGGAGCAGTTGACATTAAATTAAAATACATGTATAACATTTACTCTAATGAAATAAAAAGATCAATAATTATAAGTTTTGTTTTTATTTCTACCTCCAATTCCTCGAGGCTATCGCATTTATAACGATACACATTTTGGCGTAGGATTTGTGTCGTGGTAGAAGTATATTATTCCTTCCATATAGCTGGGATCATAAAAATTATACCACTTAGTGCAATTAACATTGGTAGTTAAATATACGAAAATATATTTTGAGTTAAACTCAGTTGATCCACCCTTATTGGATGTTATCGCAAATGTTAAGCTATCCATTGCACTTGATCTGGCCGTAAAAATCGTCCATTATTTCTTGGTGATAATTATCCCAGCATAGACTTCTATTGTTATAGTACATGGAACCGAATTTATCTGCAATTTTATACCAGCATTCAGATTTTCGGTTCCAATGGGTCCCCCAATTACAATTAAATTAGTCCTGTGATTGCGTTGCTCGATAGGGTTCGCCGGATTTTGAAGTTCCTTGAATCTCCTCTAGAAGTTAACAAATTGAGTAGGGTGGTTTTTAGCTACATGTCTGTATCCGTCACCAGGATGAGAATCTCGCAGACATTTCGTAGTTCCTCATTATTCTGTTGGGATTTACTGATGAATCCTCCTTCAAAATAGTTTCCTTCCTTTCTACACTATTCACTGGCAAGTTGATCTGAAGCTTTTGCTATTTCAAGGTGTGCACGCAAGCTAAATAGGGATTTAATCTGATTGGATTAGTATAAATACAAAATCCTCAAGATGCGGTATTCCGGTTGGACCAGTTTCGATTCCATAGATGAAATATTTAGAAAGTTTAGCGTTACTCTTAATTTACGAAAGCCCGCCTCTCGAGATAGTAGTGAAAATAGTTCAATTAAGAGGCTATGCTGATGGGAGTCTGCTACCTTAATAAGATAACGACCTATGTGTATGCTAGAGGTACACGATAGTAAAGAAATAATTGGGGCAGAGGGATCGGCCATTTGTTCGGCACACTGACAAGTATCCATGAAGCGCAAAAGAGTTGCCAATATTAGGCAAGTCTGAAAGAAAAGAAGCGATGGAAGAAATAGCAACCATGTGTGGCTTCGTAGTTCAGATAGGAACAGAGAGAAGCACTTTCAAAGCATTCAATTAACAAAAAAGGAAGCGTATAGAACATCGTACTTTTATATAACAGCGTGTAGCAGAACAATCGTTGCTAACACAGAGTACAGACGTAACACAAATAACACCTATTTATCTTCGATTATTATCGTCGATCAAGCTCTATATTGTCTTCACTACTTGTAACAGTTATAACATTTTCACTCATTCAAGTTAGGGACACGTGAGAGTGATTTTAGTTGGAAACCAGCCGTTTGAGGCCCCAGTCCCTAATGGCGTCACTGCTGGCATAACTCGAACGGGTACTTCCAACCATTTCTTGTTTACAACGTGTTCAATTAGCTTTTTCGAAGTCAAATTCGGCCTGTGGTAGCAAGAGGACTATAAACGATATAATTCGAGCTTCTAGAAATCAGTTTATCGCGTACGAACGTATGGCTTTCGTACAAGCTCAAAACTGAAGCGCTCGCGTCTTTGAATCGATCGCAAGACAGGGCGCCTATCCGCCGATGGACGGAAACGCTACGACAGCCACGGATTAAACAGCGCTCTGTGTTCGATGGTGATCGTATCTATGTGATAATGAAATGTATTTTCCTTAGTCGTAAACCGAAAACCGTTCTCGATTCATGTGCATTTGTCCAACGTCGACCAGGGAGAAGAATCATTGGAAAACGTTGGGACAAATTATGAATTTCGGTAAGCTTTTATTAAAGTCTGAAAATAGAAGATAAATTGATCGAATCGAATAGATACTAACTAAGGAGCCAATTTCAACTTAATTCTCATTAACTTTTTGCGGTATGTGAAATGCTAAAATCCGTACCGTGATCGACAGGTTATACTTTTGTTGTAAATGTTAATTTCCGCTACGATATATTCCGTACAAGAATAAGGATGGAGTCGTGCAGGTGGATGGGTTATTGGCAAACGTACTCGGAAATACCATAAAATCTCTTAACATGACATTGATGATTATGGAAACGATTCACATATTAAAGCACTCGATCACTCAAGCTAGCATCATCTTGACAATTCTGAAAAAAACAGGAGAACAGTTTCTGTCACGTTAAAGTTCCCATCTGAAATATGGCCTGATTCTCCTAAAGTTATTAAAAAATACACGAGCAGACACAATGAAAAATCAATATAAATACTAAAGTTATGGTACTGATCGGCCACCGGCCCTCAACACTAAGCCGTTTATAAACGCACTAAGACAACTGTATGAGAACACACGCCGATGAACTTTTTTACGGGCTTTGACTGTCCAACAATTTATTTTAAACGCGCATAATTCAGTGCACTTTTTAGCTAAAATTTTTTTAGCTGGTTAGCGCTAGAATCATTCATTTTGATACAAAATTGGAGAGTACTCATGGATACGGTGACTCTGCCTCCTGCTACCCTCTGACGCAGTCAAAAAATTATTACAGATCAGTTTCTTTGCTCTGCTAGCTCCGTTGACCTGCCATCTTATTTTTTCCTCCCACCCTCTCCACAGCAGTTCAAAGAAGCATTTCTATTTGTGATTCTGCTATAAATACTGGCATTGCACAACACCAATATGTTTCATATATAAAAGAAATGGCATACAGTTGCTTAATTCGAGTGCGGAGCCATCTTGGATTGAGCTTGATAATATACGAAATTTACAGACGGTTCTATTTGAGTATCAACCGAGCTATACCGAAGCAGGCTCTAGTATTTTCTACAGCCAAGAGCCGTCGTCGCTGCCTTGCTCTTCTTGAACGCTTTAACTGGCTCTCGAACGAAAAAAAAATCCCTATCAGCCGCAGCTACTTGGTGCACAATCGTGAGCTGTACCGTGTCTCTGTGAATTTCTTTTGTACAAGCACACGATTTGTTTCTTAAGCATTTCAGCATTCCAGCAGCACATTCTGCACAACAAGATAGAAAACGTGTTTTCCTTCAAGGAATAGCGAAATGCATTGCATCCAGTAGTCGTCTGATGGATAGTACCTACGTATCACTGATCTATAGGCACCTGATACATTTAAAAACACAATGCATCCAGAAATCTCATAAATTATGAGTATTATTATTAGAACAGTTACTCCGCTATGCTTCTAAGTAAATTTGCCAAATGAATTCAAAGCAACCTGCATGTCCATAGAAAGTACAGGATAATATTCAAAACTTTCGCATGATGAGAGTCGTAAGTGACTGCTGAGTTTGACACTGATCAAGCGTTTGAGTCACGTTGGCAATAGTGTTGTTCTTCGATAGTGCGCTATGGAGACAACAATGACGCGGTTTTTTTAAAAACAACTATAGAAATGTTGCGCAGAAGCATGAAGATACGACAGCATAATTTAGTATGACATGTAGATATACATATCTGTGCCAATGATAGTTAGCTATGCTCAGTAGCAACTCAGTAGTTTTCATGATTTGCCGAAATCGTTAACTATCAATAAGACTTTGTTTCATGCAAGCTAGAAATAATGCCGCCAATTTTCTGACTGAGGTAAAGCTTGATTTCCGAATACGTGGATTTCATTTGAAGAACTGCAACGACAGTCGATAATAACAGCAAGTGCAAAACGCTCACAGTTGCTTTCCAACGACCCTTTCGCCCAGAAACTAGCAAGGCATACGTCTATCAAAGTCGAAATCAGATCCTATTTAGTTGCATTCAATGGAGCCCCAGCGCTGAAGACTCTATTCATGGAGATACACAAGATGATCTGGATATACCGAAACTGCTCGGGACTTGTATATGTGCTAGCAATCAAACGATAACAATTAAGGCTTGTGTCATCTATTTTTTGCCGTTATAGTCTTAGAAAGATTAGTTTTAAAGAACAGGTACGTTCTATACGATAAGGAACTGTGAAGGCAAAAAGCCTATGTGAACCTTGGTTGGTCGTAGTCCGTCCGAATGTTAACTTCTGTTAACCATATTTCAGCTATTTTGAAGGTTTCTATTTCCCCGATAAAATTCTTTAATAAGTTTTTTCTTTATTCGATCCTAGTAGCCTTTTAAAAAACAATCCATTTTTGTGCCTAAATTCGTGAGAAAGTAATATTAGGTACTACAACCAAAGGAAGAGCTTTTAAACACAAGAACTTACTCAGAGCAATTAGCAAATGACGGCAAAACCCCCTTATCCAACCTAATAGTAATGCAATATTACCTTTGTATTATATCAACATTGGGTACGCGGTGCTACCTACGAGCGGCGTTCGCTGATGTAACGATGAACGGCATGCTACGAATGGTTGTGGAGGAAGTGGACGAAGGAGATATAGCTAGCGGACCATTTACTTCTAGCGATATTATGAGTCGACATCCTCACGCTCCATCCCACGCGGTTTACACCTACGTTTCGATGTTTAGCAAAATACGGACGCAAGGCGCAGAGCTTCGACAATTCATTTGACCGCTACGTAAGTTTGTTTGCTCTCCAGTTCTACTTGCGTGTCTAACAGGAAGTTTTGCATCTCGTTCGATGAAATCAGGATTGATTAATATGACACTATAAAAAAATACGGGTTTTTGTTCATAGGACGAATGAATTAGTGGTATAATCAGTTCTATAGCCTTTTTTCTTTCGTACCTAACCGTTCCGTCAAAAGGGTTCCAAATTAAATATTTAATTAACATTCAGTTTACTGACATTTAGCGTATACCTGTTGTTCCGAAAACCGTCAAATCAACCGGTAGTGGTAAGCTTAAAGTTGAAATACTTAACTCTAATGTCGATCCTTGGATCTGTTCGACTGGAAATGTAGACGCGTTTAATATCACTTGGTGCTAGTGCTTAATGTTCTGGCTCGAGCAAGTAAATACTCAGGCCACAGATTGTTTTCCTGTGGACTAACAAAACACGTAAGAATTTTGATTGGATCTAAACTTCAGGACCTGTTCTGTGCCTTTTCTTGTGGCATTTCAAGTTTGGCCTGGCTTCTAGTACAATTCATAATAATGATACTGCTCACGACTTGTTATCAAATTATCACGCTGCGTAAGGCTTTTGGGCCTAACCAATTCTCAGCTTTTACCTTTGTGCATGATGCTAACGATCAGATCGTATGGGGTACGGGGTCGGCCGTTATTTTATTCAATGCACCAAATAGAAATCACATATTACTTACATCTAGTTTCTTCATACCAAAACAGTGGTACTAGGGCTCTTGTCAACGAGCGTACAATAGCTTACCGTACTAGGTGTTACATAAAAGGTGTTATTGTACCTAAGAAATGTAAAGTTTGTTAGTTTTCTTCTGTTTTGTGATTTTTAGCATCGAAAAAAAAAGTTCGCATCCTACCGTTTTGTTTATAGCATTACTTGTTCTTGGACAGTCGTCTGCTAGTCAGTCCCGCGCAAATTTGATCGTTCAAGTGCCTACCATTGAGGACCTTATTAACAGGCCACATCTTATCATCCATATAATGAGAAATACTCCATTTGAACTGAGGACGAATGTAATAATGGTGCAGGGTGTTTATATAACGGTTACGTAATTAATTTTTTCCTAAATTTAAGCATTTAGGTTACCGTATGAGTATTGAGCTATCTGAATAGTTAGAACTACATCGATCTGTCAGTTTAACGTCCGAGTCTCAAATCGGTTATTTTCCGCATCGTTCCCGTTGATACGGTTTGGCCTCACAAAACGAGTATAATGTTTAGCTAATGCTTGCTGTACTTACGAGTATATAACAAGGAAAAAAAAACCTAGCTAAGGATCCTCAAAGCGCTAGATGTGACAAAAACAAGGCATTGACTGCGGCAGACCGTCACTGTACAATTTTTCTACGATGCAGTGCAAAAATCTGTATTATAACTTTTAAATGTAGTAGATATCCAAATTTCGCGATTGATAACTTTTTAAGACAATACATTTTTCGGGAAAATCATTTGCCTAAACAAGATCATCTCTTTGTTTCGAATTTTACGATCGGTATCGCCGTTAGGTATTCCATGAGACAGACGGCTGGCTCCCACCGATCACAACACGTTTTCCTAAAGAACAATGTGTCAGTAGGATTAGTAGGCAAATACGTTATCCAATAAACTATCACGAGGACCAAACAAATCTAGCTTCCCATTGCGCTCTCTGCTTAGGGCATCAATATTGTGTCGGCTAATATCAAGGTGATAGAGCTTCATATAGAGAAAAATGTTCAAAGCTGCTTATATAGGCTGAATACATTGTCTAATCGGTCCTGAAGTGTTTAAGTGAACACAATGTCTGAAAGTCAGTATAGGTATTTCAAGATAAGCTATACTAGGTACTCGTGAACATATGTTATTTTCTATTTATCACAAAATTTATCAATAACGTTTTTTGTTACGTGTAAGAAGTAACGACGTTAGAGAAGACCCGCAACGTCGAGAGGCGTCAGTAAAAAAAAAAAGCTCAGAGAGAACTCGTCTGATTCGAACGGGTTTTTGTAGACGCTTAGTATCACTAGCTATGTAACGCCAGAGAAATTATTATATATATACCGTTTTAATTTATTTTTAGGTAAGGGAATAACTTTGTTCATTCAGCCATTGAGTTTAAAGGCAACTGAAAGATCTTTATCATGCTAACCCTATTAACATTCAACTCTTGAACCTTCAATTCGGCAGGTGTTTTGTTTTCTTTGTGTCATGTATAAGACATTATAGGCAGAGTAATTTGACGGAAATATTTTTATTGTCAATGGCAAACTTGCTGTCCTTCTCAGTTTGTTGGCAGTCGTTTATCATTGGCCTAAAAATACCTTGAATCATGCCACATCTGCTTATGGCAATTTTGTGTTCCTTCATAGTATCACATTCATTGTGTTCGTCATGAACTTTATATTGTGAACATCTCGCTTTTGTGTTACTTTACGACTGTGATATTTAATTGTTATTAAGTTCGTTCAACTTGTTGTTGTTCATGATGAACATATTTTCTCTGCAAGTCGTTGTTTGTCACATCATTTTAACAATTTCTTATGCAATTTTTTATGAAACAAAAACAAACATAAACAAAAATAAAAAACACGACTACTGGGTGAAAAGAGCGGGTGAATATTCTGTTCCTTTATCTAATCACATCAATATAGTGTATATAAGATGTAGCCATATGCTTATGCCATTTGTTGTGTAGTATATGTTGCCATTACTACGATGACAACTGTGACAGATAGGTTTCGTCTTGCGCTAAGTATTGGTAACAGTGACACTATGGTAACTAAAAATAAAACGTATGTATATTGAATGGCGCTCAGGAAAACGAAGCGCTCCAATAAAGCCCCGATTCTTGTTTTTCTTGTACATTCTTATACGGTGTGCTATGTGGGAAGTGGCATTTGCTCACGGCTCGGAAAGCCTTTAGAAGAGAATCTACATCCGATTACCGATCGTAACCAGTGTGCCCCCAGAGTAACCGATAATGTTTACGCCGAAAGGCATCGCGGAAGTGGGAGGCCCGTCCGGTCTAGTCAACACTGAGGTGCTATCGAAAAGTTCTCAAAAAACCGATGAAATCGACAGTCTCATAAACACAAATATCTTATTCAGCAAAGGACATGTTAAGCCGAACTCCTCCTTAAAAGAATTAAGCAACACAAGAGATGTTTTTAGAAACTTGCTCAGGCGATCGGACATATATATGATCATTGTTTACTCTAAAAACAAATGTAAGGGAAAACGGAGCAATTAGACAAGATACATGAAAGAGATCCCGAGCGGCTCGCACAAAGCTATACCCGCAGCACCCGTTAGAGTGCGACGGCATTCAAGGGAGCGAACGGCATTTACATAAACACCAACGCTGCTATTACCTTACGAGCCATTGTCATCAAATTTGATTCATGGAAAAATTCCGCCATATTTGGAAGATGTTAAGCGCCATAAAGAACGGTTCTAACTTCCCGAGAGGCATAGTAGAACGCAAAGCCTCCAAACAGTTGACATTTCTTTGGGGTATGAAGCACCCAGTAACCATCTGTTGGGCCACTTGACGTGAGGATCTACTTGACTGTCACGTCCAAGCAATACCCGTTACCGATAGGTATTATCAAAAGGCGTCTAGGGAAGGCAAACGACCCAAAAACAAGTGAACCATTCGAACTATGTGGTGTTCGAGATCTACATAAGCCGGAGCAGCGAAATGATTTCGCCCGTGAGAACTTTTGAGCTTAGATGCTGTCATAGCCTTCAGTGCTACGCACCCACGAGGAATTGTCTCCTTTTCTGCCCAACCTTATTTCCAAAGTACCACCTTTTGAGCTTAAGAAGTATCTATACGGATTTTATCAGACGATAATGAAGCAATCTAGCCACAGCAAAAGAGGCAGACAAAAAGAACTACTAAAATTTTGGAAAACTACTAAAGCGTGGTAGTGAAAATCGTGATTCATCAGTCACCTACCTCCAATAGCCCAGAGACAACAAACTGTACTAATGGCTTCATTAACTTGTCATACCGAAACTCTCGTCGGACATAGAGACTACAGTGTATCGACCAACTGCTCATATGTTCTCAGGATCATTGAAAAAATCATATTTTTGGTATTATTATTAAAGACGTGTGGCCTTAAACGGACAGTGCCAAACGCATCTGTTCGTATAAAATAGAAACCTTGATTGGATCAAAGGTCCTCGTTAAAGCCGTTCTGAGCCTTGAAAAAACTGTGGCCGCTATTTCCGTATAGCAAATATATAGTAAGTATATAGTAAAGATAGCGTCAACGTAGCATGAATAGCGTCAACCCCTTGCGTATGTCAATGGTGCCACCTATATGCTATTTTCGAACCAGTATCCGGCAAGCTATTGGAGGAAGCGATCTCGATAAAGGTGTAGACAAGGCCAATGTATGGAAGTCTGTCAATAGCGATACTACGAGCGACATCGGATTCCTCTGGGATCCGGTAGACTTTGGTCTACCACAACCGCTTAAAAAATGCTACTTATTATTTGCTGCATTAATGATCCGCTACTTCTTTACAATAACGAGTGATTGGCGTGAGCTCGATAGTAAATCCTACTTAATCCATCAAGATACAATCGATCTTAAGTTAAAAATATCAACGACTAGTTAAAATGGGCAGGGACGACGAAACATGGTGAACTGGCGTCCTATTTGCCTCACTAAATAGTATCTAGAGTCAATGCAGCCACCGCAAAAATAAGGTTGATCAAGGATCGTATCCGTTATTTATGTCAGGTTGCCGCTAGATACTCGCGTTCCAATTTAATAACCTCAAGATCGCATCGGGAAGTCGCGACACTCCTGTACCGTAGTATGCCAGCTTGATCAAGAAGCCATAAAAGGGCCAATACGAGCTATTATTCTAAGGCAATAATCGCGTACCTCTTTGTATGATTTCATGCGAGTTTGCTTCACTTTCGCCAAAGAGACATACTGTTTTAAAATGACGAAGTATTCTTTCAAGACAAAGTGTTGAAGTGGGCAACTAATTGGCATTCAATTCATACGAAACAACGCAACGATTCTTATCTTTAACAACGGACAATTCAATTAAGCATACGTTGGGGCCTAGTTGCTGGCTCATTTCATGAGAAAAATGGGTTTCCATTGTCGTACTGGTAATTAGCTGTAAGCATACCAAAGATCCTCACTATATCGAGTACATTAAAATGTTCACATCTAAATGTTACGACATCAGCATTTGTGTTCATTGAACTCAAAACAAGTACCATTGTAATAGTGTAATAATCACTATAGTTAATGAGCCATATAAAGGAGTAGAACTTCAGAAGGCTTTCACAGGAGCCACAGCCCATATTGAGACTGCGGGCGTCAAACCCACCAACGATAGACGACAATTAAAGTGTCACTATTTCTTTTTCCCTTTCGGATCGAATGGGTAAATGATAATAACATATGCTTCAACTGCTATGAAGAGCAAAGGTCAGCAGGACCAGGCTGCACGTAACCGCTCTGCGCTAAGCCAGAAGAAGTTGGAACTTTCGCAAATCCACCGAAAAGGCAATGATTATTAATGCACAAAACTATTGCATATTATGAAAAAATTGATCGGTACAATTTAAGACGAAGTGGTGTAGAGGTTTTACGCATTATTAGCAGTTTGGAAGCGCTCCGTCCTCTGATGGTAAACAGAGTTTAGGCAAAGCGTATCCAGACGTGAACAAAAAAAAAGTAAGCCTATTTAAAATGCTACGTCCTTCTAAATCTCACAAGATTAGGCACATTCGGTGGAAACACGGCCGATGTTTCTTCGTGGAGGGAGGCTCGTTTTTTGCACTTTATAGGCCTTCATAAAAAAGACGAAGAAACAGTTGAATTCAGCACAGCTGTGGTGAACCAGATAGAGTGTATTAACTTCACAGAAGAATCGGCCGCTAAGGCTATAAACGAGCGTACTATATCAGTTGCAGCCTTTCATAGACAATCTTAATGTCACGGTATAACCTGGACGAATTTTGTTCTTATATCTTTAGAAGTCAGGACAACGTTTTCAGCCTACTGGAATTGTTTTTTTAGGTTTATTAAATACAACGAAGTTATCAGCGTACAAACAAAAAGGTACGCTGGCATGTTCGTCTGTGCAGTTAAACAGGCGGTCCATCAAGATCCATATAGCTGATCCAGTCGCTTGCAAGGTCTTGTGCGCCCTTCGACGGTTCTCTATAATGGTTTGGAATCGTTCAAAATTAGCTTTTGAGACAATGCTCTGACGTTTGAGAAAGCAGTAGAAAAGCGAAGCTGATAATGAAACAAATCAACCTTTGCAAAATTTCACATCGACTGGATGTTTGTAACAGAGATTGTCAACAATCGAAGAGTGGATAAGTGCAAGAATATGACTGACCGCTAGGGAAGATCCTTGGAATCAACGTACTCCTATTTATAAAGCTAGAGGGCTAGACAATGCATAGGTTATCGTAATCAGCCAGCTATTAACTCAAGTACCATGGTCAGAGGCCCAGTTCCGGGTTAAAAGCTCACTTAACTTTCCGGTCACCCCAACCTACTTTTCATGTCTCTTATAAAAGAAGCACAGTATACATTTTGCGCCCTCTGTAGCGTACTGGACGCGAGGCCGGGTTTTACGCGTTTGGTAACAGGTGAGCCCGTCCGAAAATAAACTGATCATTTCTTGCAGCTGTCTTCGCCCTTCTTTACTATTTAAAAGGAATACTTTAATATCGGACTGCGAAACTACTGATGCTGCTCTACTTAAAACCACACATACAATTTTGATCCAGTTAAAGGTCGAATATAACCACACGGAGGACAGCCTGTAACAATAGCTACTTGATGAGGGTCAACGATTAACTCAGATAGAAAAAAAAAGCTCTCAGGTCTAAACTACAATGGTAGCCATAAACGTACCTAATACAGTTGTACGGGTGCTCTTTATGGCCAGTTGTAAAGATTACGAGTTTGTATTGCTCTAGATGAGAAACTGGTCCTTCGAAATTATTTCATTTATCCATTAATTTAAGGCGCACATTAACTATATTAGCCAGTAAAGCTAAAGAGGTCTTTTAAGAAATGACGCGAGTGCTTTTGCTTATTTCTATATGTATGAAATCGATTCTTAAGAGCAAAGATTTCTTGGTTGTGGCACGCAGTTGTAGAATATTATCGGACATCTCTGAGACCTGCTTAGAGTTCCTATCGAGGCTAAGTCACCAAGAAATATCTAATGATGACCTTCGAGTCGCCTTCATACCTAAACAAGGTGTGATTTTTATGGATCTGCAATCAATCACGTCGATGTTATATCGTGGGTGCGTCACACGTATTTTCACATTAGTTAGGAAAAACAAAGAGTCTGTTTGTGATGTACTGCAAGAAAGCTTGAGAAAGAGCTCAATGAAGCAACAAATATGAAGTAAACGCTGCACTACTTAGTGACGATATCTCAATTCGCACTTTACCTATGGTGGTACGGCAACCAGCTGTCTAAGTCATTGCATGGCTCTTAGGCAGTGCCAAAGGGCGACGCTTATACGTACGTAAGAAGAATGTTAAACAGAACAAATATTGAGTATTTGTCTTCGTAGCGACTGAAAGCTTTTTTTTTTCGTTACAATAGGCCCGATCGCTGCGCCCTGATAACAACCAATTTCGAAATATTGTAGCGTAGAACATTGGCAGATAATATACGTTCGGGTTAAAAATAGTTTTCAATAAGGCTTTCGTCGCCTGCTTCCTCAACAATAAGCATTTTCATCTGTCTTGGTATCTTGATATAGTCTCGAAATAACGTATCACATACACTAACTCACGTTTGCGTTGAGCAGTGGAAGCTACACGATCATTTTATAGACAAACGTATTGTTAATGGCACATGTAATAGGCATTTTTTTTTTTTAGCATTTTTTTATAATATAACTTTTAATAGGTTTACGTATATCGTATTTAGGGTGCGTACAAATGTAGGGTGTTAAATGGGTCCCTGACCTTATTCTCTACAAAGGTCACACTGCGTGTCCCGCGAGAAACCCGATAGGAGCTTCATTGGGAGCTTCGGATGCGTCCAAGCCAACTCAAACGATTGATCGTACATATACATAATACAGAGATAATTTTTTTACCACAATTTTATCGGTTGTATGTTTCATTGAGGAAGTACTGACGTTTAAAGTTTAAATGACTAAAGTGAAGTGAAGCTAATGATCCATCACCAGATGAATATTATTCGATATTGTGATTCGATAATGAGATAAACATAAAAGGATAATAGTGGTAAATTATATAACTTATAGGTAACTATGGCTCATAACAATTATAATGCTACGGCTTTCATAAGCTACATCAGATCAGGTACTTTTGCCCACTTGTTTTTGAAAAACGCATTCATTACAAACAATATATCTAGTTTGGATACGGTATACCAAATTATTATGTGGCCAGCTTATCGCCACATAAATCAACAGAGTTTGGATTGAGATAGTGCCTTTTAGGTCGATTAGCAGTTGAAAGCTTCCACTTGTGTCTAGCTTACCTTTCGGTATTCCCTTAAAGCAAAATCTTTGCTGGGCCTGATAATCGGCAAAGTTATTCGGCTTAAATGATTCTACGTCATGTTTGTAAAACTTTTGTTTCATAGAAAACCTCCATGGCATAACTTACAAATAGCATCTGGTTTGCATTTCCGATCCAGGTTCGAATCGTGGAAAAAAGTCCTATTATCGTGAATGAGTGGTCACTTATAGGTAGATAGCCATCTAGAGGACATTCGATCTTTAATCGAGGGTTGCACGCTAGTGACTATTTCGTTATTGTTATGGTGAGCTTCTGCAGGCTTTATGTATGAAAAAAAAATTCTAGGCGAAGTCCATATATATATTTTTAGAAAAGTTCAGGTAGTTATTTCGACCTTGGCCCAAGAACTTCAGCTTCGATAAAGGGCCGAATTTTTCAAACGGGCTGTTTGTTGATTAAGTTAAAAACAAATTTCGTTTTAGCAATAAACTAAGTTTGTTTATGGTTAAAATAAAATGACGCCTGCAGGTTAGGTAGGCAGTACCATTTATGGTAATCTTACGATTATAATCTAATATCAGTGATTACCGAAAAAGATGAGATCAAAGACGTACGAAGCTTCAATTGGCTTGCCTCCCAAAGCACAGAATTTATTTTATATATTTAGTGTTACTTTAGTTTTAATAAACTCTAAGCCTCAGTGTAACTGATTTTCATTACCTGACCGAGATACTGTTTATCGTCTTCAGCTCTAACCGCTCTGTCCACATTAAGGTCTACAAATAATGAGGTCGACAAGAAAATTACTGGATTTTTTCTACGGAAAGAAGCTGTTAAGTCCTAATGTAGTGTTCATAGGATAAGTAGGCCGTTAGCTGATCGACATTATATTGTACTGTTTGTGGTATGTAATGTTCAGTGTTTTCGAAAAAACAAAAAGCAATCTTCTGATCTGCACCTCTTTCTTTCTTCTCCCTTTCGAAGGAACAAATACAAATCAACATAAAACCTATGCAGGACACCGTCTAAAATCTGGTTGAAGTTGAGGTGATTCGAGAGAATCACGTTGATGTCTAGCTAGCCTTGGTGATGGTTTGCATTTAATAGCCGAGCGATTGTAAAGGCTCATTTTGTCTAGTCAATACACAGATACTCTCCAGAGCTAAAGATAACACAATAATTCGGGATATTTAGCGTTGTTTTTATTAAAACGAGAACAATCATGATATATGATTCAAGAGAGAGATATAGTATTTCTTCTTATTATAATTATTATTCTTTTATTATAATAATAATAATCTCCATTGTCTCAACATAGTCATCATCATCATCATTATTACCTTATTGACAAACTTTGTATGTGTGCCTCTGGCGGCGTATCAGTCCGTACTACGGAACTTTACCGTACTTTTCCCTACGTCTACGTTTATTTGTTTCATCATCTGGACCTTTTCACGCTCTATTATTATTATTATTATGATCATGACATCGTTAGTATCGTATATCGCATAGTAGCCGTCTGTATGTAGAACAGGAGGTTTTCTCTGCGACCTTTGTGATGGATCGTAATCATGAGTTATTTTATCATTCTTCTTTTCGAACCTTCGCAACGCTTATGCACACGTATGAGAGGACCCGTGCAAGTTACCTAACATGCAGTGGCATTGTTGTCGTAACTGTGATCACAATCGTCGCTCTTATATAACGTGTTATTCTTAATTTTATACGAAGCGCGTGCGGCTTTTATTTGTTTGCTTTCCCCCTTGTAGGCGACCGTTTAAGGGGTAGAGGGCGGGGGTATATTTGATCCAGTTGGGCGAGTCTGTATGAGACCGCTGGGTGGACAATAGCTGCCCGCTTGCCCGTCCATAAAGGCAAAAACTGCGTCGCCACGTTTCTATTGGTCACACGGTTCATCGTCATGATCATTATAATTGTCAATATAATGTATGTATATTGTGGTGTCGTGTATTTACTGTCATACTATTTTTAATACATGTTCTCATATATTATTATGGGGAATTGTTGTTCCTGGGTGTGACTATTTGCCCCTCGGCTGTATCTGTAGAATCAGCTCTCCTGCGGTATTGTAACATTAACGTTTTTTTATTGTTATCGCGCTATCATCATCATGGTATTGTTACTATTATTCAGCATAACTATTGCTGTTATTGTTCGTTTATTGTATAGATGATGTTGAATATAGCGTCACTTAGCCGCTCTGAGCGTCATCGGACCCACTTTTGAGGTTGTCTTTTAGGGGCGTTTATAGATGCGTATGTAATTTTAAGGTGCTTGTTTTCTTTGCTATCAGAGCGTGTATTGATGACTTCTGACGAAACAAGTTTTGAAACGAGTCGAAACATTTATAGAAACACTTAGACAACCGTTGGACATCTTTTCGGCGTATAAGCGCAGCTATCTATAGGGAATCCTAAAAGACCGAATACACCCTGTCTAATTAGGACAGGAAGTTGCAGCTAGGAACCGCTTCTTGAGTAGAGTCATAGTAATGGACAAATATATATATATATATATATATATATATATTACAGATTTGTGGTAATGCTGAACATCACTAAACAGATTGGCTGACGATTTTCTGTGGGATTCAACAATATAGAGCGTATACGTGCTTATATGCTTTTCGTTTGTTTTCCACCATTATGTAGCATAATGTTTTTTGGGAGGGCACGATAGAATGATTTGATACGCTAACTATTTACGGGCTGAACGTGCAGAAATTAGCTTCCTCTGGAGACTATTGGTAGAGAAGAGAGAGGCTGCCAACGAACCGTTTGATATTAGGACACGCACATATACCTTAGCATGAGTCGTTTGCTTCTTGTCCTGCGTTTGTCAACAAAACAGTCGCATGCACGAAACGAAGCAACAACGCTTAAAATTTCGTGAATTTTCGTCTGCTATTCTAGATTTGTTACAATTATACGTTCGCGCATATCTTATCGATAGTATTGAACGAGCGCTGTGAACGCGACAAGATCTTCAGTGTAGTTTGTTTATTATTGGTAGCTGGAATTCGACCAGTCCGGCCGGTTTCCTTAACCATACGATAAGAGATAGACCGCATTTACCGTCCTTTCTGTCTATTGCTACCGCTTCTTTTAGTGTGACCTGAATCGACACATCAATAGCTGTTATATTTCTCATCTTTTTTACTGAGTTCATTATTATTACCTTCGCCATCAAATCGATGAATATGATACAAAGGCAAAGCGAAATATGCGAAGGGGCCAAACGGGACATCTGGAAGCAGGAGCTCGACTATAACAAGCTTGAGCCAGATTATACTACTCTTGCTGTTATTGCGTTGTGATCGCGCATTGATACATAACCAGAGGGCCTAAAAGGCGAAAGGCCAATGAACGGTACGATGGGGCGACCTCAGCGATTGCTTGGGCCCCGAGTGGGGAAGGACGCTCGGGGTCGAAGTCTGGCTTTTGCTCCTATCTAATATTTCCTCTATTCTCCTATCGTTGGGCAACACGGCTGGCTGCAGCTGATGATTTGTTAACTTATTATCGTTATTATTTTTAATACTATTATCGTTATTCTTATCTATTATATACTATACTTCTCTCGCCTGTCCTCTACTGTACGTTATAGCTATAAGGAATTTTTTGATGCGGCGATAGTCTTTTAAATTGCATCACTGTCCATAATAGTAGGTAAATCCGCCTTTTTAGCTCGTCTGTAACTTGTAATCTCTTTCTACGCTTGCTTAAAGTCTATTCTAAGTATTCGCTTTTATCATTTTACCTTTCTTCTTGTGTATTACTTGTTCAACAAATACACGCAGAGACACGCACACGCACAATGTATATATAGTGACGAATTTCTGCGTTCTGTATTGTATTTTGTTTTTGGGTAATAGTATATAGTATAGTAACAGCCGTCACAGTCAGCAGTAGTAATAACATTTGCCGTTCGCGCCAGAAGAGGGAATAACTGGAAGACCACTATAGCATCCTGCAGTGTACCCGCTATCGTGTTTGTACGTAACTTACTAGTGAAAAAGTGACCAATACGTTTTGGAAGAAGTTTATCAAGTACCGACAGTTCGTCAATCGGATGCACGAGCACACACCTAGAGATCCGCGTGCAACTTCTCGCCGAGACGTCGCGGCGCACATATAGTTTACTTATTTTAACGTTTGTTTTAGGCAATCTAGTAAGCATCGTTTTCGGTTTGGGCAACGCTAGGCGAACATCTGTACCATTCGACTGATGGCCATTTGCTACGAGATTAGAGATGACCTATTGTCAGATGTAAGAGCAATAAGCAGTCCTCTTCTAACATTCGTCGACACGAGCGAAGCGTATGCGGAACGTTGCATATTGCTCCGCGGCATCCGTCCGCATCAGCAAGTTTGTGTTGTTAAGACACATCGCAAGGGAAAACTACCCGGACGTCGCGGGTGGTCTGAACGTCGACAGGATACGTAACGCTCGAATCGCTACCATTTATGCTTAGCCATAGTTGCCCTAGCCGTTTTTACAGGTAGGTTTATCTTCGCCGTTGGCATGAGCATGCAGGGAAGCGCTTGTTCCGTCGATCGATATAACCGCGTCTCCTTCAAATTCCTGATGAGGCAGCCACTCAATAATGACGTGCCCGAAAAGCTATCCATTCTTTAGAATTCCCCCCTGAAACTGCCAAAAAAAAAAAGAAGCTGGAAACACTAATCGCAACTAATGCTAAGTAATAGCAAATTATGTTTCTTTTAGGCGGGACTTCCGTTGTCGATAACCTTCTAGCGGATCATCCAATTGTGCAGATGATAAAAACGTAGAAAAGACGCGATCATTAACCACGTACACGTACGTAGTCATCGTTCAAGTTAATTTTTGTATTTTCTTTTACAGTATACAAACAATAGTTGTATCCGATTCAGCAGTGGCTGTCTAGTTTATCACTAGAGTAGTTCGGTAGATGATATACATCTATATGTGTATAGGCGTGTGCACCGGATCTCTACTTTATTTGTTTCGTTATTGTTTTCGAAGTAGAAAACCTTGGGGTACTATGGATTTGGGCGCCGTTAGTAGCGATCAATCGACGACAAACTGAACCGGCTAAATAGGACCTCCAGATAACCCTCATCGTAGGCGCGCGACGCATTGCGCGTCGTATAGTAGCAGCAGTTGCGCAATTGGCTACTATCTGCTGAATAGACTGACATTGTTCGATTAATTGTGTTTTTGTGTGTGTATTGTATATATAGACAGCACTATCTATAGCATTTTATCATTCTCAATGCAATCATTTTACCGCAATAACATTACTACTGATGCTCTAGTAACAACGACCAACACGGATAGACTCCGTCCATAAACTTTAAACGACACAATAAATGTGGCTTATAATAACAACCATCATTGTTATTATATTATTACTGTGGTTGTTGATAATTTTTCTTCGTTTATTTTTACTATCAATATAAACAACAAGAGTTAAGTTGAACGACAAAGAGGCCTCAGGCAGATGTCGGTGAATGGTGATCGGACGGCACACAATTAACGCACGCGGAAAAAACATTTTCGTTCCCGTTAATTATAGATCATAATTTTCTCTCGAAATTTTTCCTCACAACGAAACTGACAGCTGTTTACATCAATTGGACCTACCGTAGTGAACTATTATCATGATATTCTGTGAACCTGTGCAATTTCTAGGGGAGTTGTTTTTTTTTTCTCTAGCTCACTGTCGTTATTATTTGTGTGCGTCGCGTTTAGCCAGATTTGCTGTGACAGAAAGATGACTAGCACTACTGTCACTGTGAAATAATACTCAATTGTTATTATTAGCACATAAATGAATCACATTGGCCAGCCCTCAAGGCCGATACGAGACAAGCACATCTGCGTCATTTTCGTTACGACTCATCAGCGTCGTTCTGTTTTTATCGTGTTTCCTCGTAATTTTGTCCTTTACTTATTGTTCGTTAATTCCATTACGGCTAAAAGCGGCTGCGGTGCAATAGGAGACAAAACGGAGCCCGATAGGCCTACGCCTTTCGGTTCGTCCTGCACAAGTGGGTTTTTATTTATGTTTTTCATTAGCATTTCAATCAATATCAATAACTTTGGATCTAGTTGTCTCTCTTTGCTTATGATTACCTCTATTTAGGCAATTTTCGCTCGGGTAGATTTTTTTTATCTTTACAATGATAAGTAAATAGAACCTATGACATCATCTGTATCAATAGCACTAATTTAGTATCCGTTATTATTATAACTTCTCCGTATTTTCTGCGATACCGTTGTTATTGATCATTGTTGATGTTGCCATTGATTCGATCGATCGAATTATATGCTTACAAACAATGGCAGTTGTCTTACAGCTGCCTGCCTACACCGCCAATTACTTAGATCAATTAAGGGTAACTTGCCTTTGCTTTTTCTGTTTGCGATGGACACGTAAGTTATGAATGTGTGGTCCTCAAAAAGTCTCCTCTAATCTGATTATGTCATTGTCAATGTGAGCGTTAATGCAGTTGAGTGTCAAGTCAATCTAGATCTAACTGGGAGGCTTGCCGAGCCCTTGCGAGCAATAGACACAGCCTTGGCTGAAGGTGGGGAGTTCGACCATGGTAGCCTGAATGCGTACTGGCCAACGTTTCAACTTCTGCACAAGCACTGCTGCACATGTCCTAAGGGTCGTGTGTAGCTTGTCACAGTTTCTATATGCAAAATTTTTGCGTCGCGCACGTTTACAGTCTCTTCCTGACGACGGTGCGTACCTGAACCTCAAACATAGTCGCATTCAAAGTTGTGCTGTACTCATACATACAAAGTCTAAGTGTATACAGTTTATATAGAAAACATAAGTAACTGATGCGCCCGAGGGGATGCCGATTGCAGGTGTCACTGCTGGAGGAGTATCCGCGTCCAGTGTATTTAGCAACCGTGTATTTCGTTTAGTTCGTTCACTCCTTTGTCAAATAACGCACGTAACTTGAGTATGCCAATCTACAATGTTGAGACAGCCTTTGCATATTAGTTAGGTTTTGTATACGATCGAATTGTCTACGTATACCGATCTTATATTGAACGCAGCCAGCCCAGGTTCCGGGCATTCGTTGCTTTGGCGTATAAAGGTCTTTACCTTCGCCAGCCTTTGCACGCACTTCTCTGACATTACGACCTAGTAAAGTGTAAGTAAACACTTAAGGCCGTTACACTATCGATCCTCGTTAAGTCTTGATTCGGGTTGTCGGTCAGCGATACGCGAGATGACACCAAGAAGCTGGGGCAGGCGACAGGCCAGCTAGCATTTGATCTGAGGCTGAATGGATCTTCTTCTCTATATACGTATGTTATACGTATTTAAGCAGTGCATTTTCATTGATAGTTAAGTTAGATACATGTGCAATGACGACACATATTCTATCTATTATTCCCTTAATTATAAAAGAAACAGTAGATCCCTCTGGTGACTATTTGAAGCCTTTAAACGACCTACTAGGTGTAATCGTATGTTATTATTATTATTATTATCGTGTCCTATTTCTATTAGGCGTAGTCCAATCGACATTGTCGTGTTGTAGTAGTTTTTATAAATTATTTATTCTTTAGGTCCTGGTAGCACTCGTTCGTATTTATAGAAGTTCAGGGGAAGGGGGCGTTATTTATGAAACGGAAAACTGTTAGGTAAACGCTTTGGTATTCTCATTTGTCTTTAAAAAGCATTATAAGATATTATTCCTTTCTATTGTTAAGTCTGCTACTCAACATTGTTGTCGTTGTGGATATCACCGTTAACATCGGTCGTGATCTTCATCTCTCAGCCAGCTCTTCATGTTCCTTTCCATTGTTACTTACTACTATCATAATAATTTTTCTTCGTTACCTATTACTACTTAATTGAACGAGCAAACGAATGATCCTTCACATCTCACGCATTTTACTTGTTCTAGTCATACTCGAATTATCTACTGCTCTTATCGTGTTGACATCGTAACGATCATTTTTACATTTCCATAATAACAAAAGTATTTCAATGTATCGTATTTTCGGTATGGTTGCTGTTGTAGTTAATTAGATGTGTCGTCGCATTGAAAAGGTTAGGTTAGGAGCGGAAAAGCTCGATCACACGACATGCACAACTATCCAACTGCTTCACGAAGATGATGGAAATCATGACGATCTTCCTCTGACTATTATCATTGTTACAAATATAGTCCTTATTATTATCCTTCTGTCATTACCGTATGATATCTTCCTTATCTCGACGCGTGTCTTCTCACAGAAAGAAACATATCTTTTTTCTGTGCCATAGCTAAAAACTAACATTCGGTATTATCTGATTACTATCTTGACCCTTGATCCTTTCGATGAGACCTGCGGTAATCTACTAGAGGCTATTTGCCGGAAGAAAACTTTAGCACGTTTCAACTTCTGCCTTTTGAACGATGCCGGCCTCTGTCCTCCGGTTGTTTACGTCTGATGCGCGGTCACGCTTAAGAGCTTTACGTTTAGAGCTATACAGTCGCCGATCACTGCCCTACCCACAATCACCAGTTAATCTAGCAGGATATGCTTTTGGGGACTTTACATCAATATGGTCCGCTTCCAATTGTTTCGTACGAACGAGTCCACTGAGCAGACAGGTGCCGAACGGTTCGTCCGTTTTGCGCATGCACGTTTCAGAGTGGATGATCGTTAACCTGTACTTCTATACGGAGATCTTGCGCGAACTGCTATCACTTTGACCCACAAAATGTCACCTAGCTTTTTCTTCAATCGTTCATTCATCAGGACTTAACTTGAGAACTTGGCCGCGGGCGAATGCGTGTCAATAGCGGCCAGGCGGTCGTAACGTTAGAAAATTAATTTTCTGTGTTTTATCTATTAGTTTTAACGGTTGTAGTAGTCAGTAGTAGTACTAGCTTAGTGCTGGAATCTTCGTTGATTGACGTCCTGATGTTCGGTGGTTTGTTCGTGTGACGAGTCAAGTTCATCCTCAAGCGGCAGAGTAGCGATCAATCCGTGACTGCCCGATGCCGGCCGTTCGCTCGCCGCCTTTCACCACTGTCCACTGGGCAAGACAATGACGTGGCAACGAAGTAATACGCACGTGTGTACGTACGGAACGACGCCGCCCTACCTCTTTCCCTGCGCACGAATCAATTCGTTCCTCTATTCCACAACTTACGTAGCAAAACATCCCGCAGCATACCAAGTATATAACGTAGATATTCATATATCTATATTAAAAAATCATTCGAAATTCACGCATAGGGTATTTGCTTTAATCCGTGTACCGTTATCGAGAGTAAATCTGACGACACTTTTTCTAACTGTTTTCATTGCTATTGGGCTATTTTTACTGTCATTGTTATTTTGTATGCATAAATCCTATTTAGATTCTTAGTCAATATATTTACTCCATCGTTTGTGCGACAGTCGCGAGCGGATTCAAAATCGCTGACCCAATGCTATCGAGTTAACATCGGTGGGGAGGCCGGATACTTTTTCAGTGCTGGTTCTTAGCTCTTCGTCATGTCCGTCCTAGATTCCGTCTCAATTTATACTCTGTTAACGTTTTTCTTATCATTTTACGTGCTCATATCGTGCTTCGTTGTCCGAGACCGTCATCGCCGCCTGCTCTATAGCCAGTGGGATGGTCGAGCGCTGTTGTCCAGCGTTAAGTGTTCCGCATGTCAAGAAATTCTCGCTTGTTCTTTTCGACTGTCGGAGGTTTATAGAAGTGGCGGGCACTAGCTCCGTTAGACTGCCGGCCGGCCGTTACGATATAAAAGTTTTTCCCAATATGCGTTGCCGTCGTTGTTTACTGTCGGGAGTACAGAATTGCTGTTCGCGTATCTTTGTCGATAATATACTTGTTGATACTTTGTTTTTCTGAGTTTCGCCATCCGTATGGTTTTGATGATACTATCGTTGTTGATATTGCTGTTTTTGCTACTGTTACCGTTACTGCTGTGCTTCAATTCGAAATTCGGCGGCGCTTGTAAATAAAAAAAGATCTTTGTTTCAGTGAGACATTGTATTCAAACTTTGTTGTCAGGTAAGGTCGGAATCATAGTCACGAGCCGCGGATTAACCAAATAATGCGCCGTCGTGCCATTTCAACAGATAATTTACTGAGTAAATCTGGCAGTGGGAAAATGGAGGCCAGCCCAAAAACTCAGTGAAATACACTGACGTCGCTTTAGATTCTGCTAATGCGAATCTTCACGTTGTTCCACAGAGTTTAGTAATATGGAGTGATGCCTTTGGTAATCATAGCAAGTCGGAGGCAAACCTACTCTACACACAGTCATGCACACCCAGGCCCGGTAGTATGTATAGTTGACATGAGATGGAGCCTTGACCGAGAAGCGAATCTATCTACGAAACGCATCAATCAATCCATCCATCAATGAACGCCTGTGAAGGTTCCCTCAAAGGATGGGACCAGGCTGTCAAAATCATCGCAATTATATTACATTGGATCGTGCTATCAAGAAGGCTTAAAGGACTACGAAAACACACGTCTAAATCTAAATACGGTGTGTGTACTTAGCTAAAAGGAGCAAGGTATAGATTTATTTATAGGTTTAAGCAAAGTGAACACCCACAACTCTGAATTGTAGGCACTAATCTTACGTGTATTTTATCGTAGGCTTGTGATCATTACTATTCCCTTCAGAGAAGGGCATAGCTCGTAAAATAATTAACGGAAAAAACGAATGGTGCAAGCCAAATACGCGATCGAGCAAACTCTTTACTGTTTCGCTATTGATACAACACCACCTAGTCATACTACGACGATGCTGCAAAACAACAAATGTTGAGCCCCATCGACATACCGAGATCGGTTACTTTCTGTGTATTCACGGGAAGCTTGTCGTGGCTTCACGAAGGCGGCACAATTTTCGATTTTTATTTCACAATGTGACGATTATTTTTTATGCCGTCGTCTGTGGTATTCTTTGTAATGCTTCACTTCGTGTATCGTTGCAATGGTATCGTGCTGCTATCAGCGTCTTCATGTTCAGTCGAACTTAAAGCGGAACAAGGCAAGGCGGAGGAAACACTGTACATTTTATGCGACGGTCTCCTCGCGCGATTGACTATTTTATAATATTATTCGATTTTTTTCGAGAACCCTTTCTCGTCCTTTCTATGGCATTTTTCTTTTTTATCCATTTTCCATTGTAGGTGGATATAACGCTCGTTTTAGGCGCGTATGTATGTATGTACGTACGTACGTACGTGCGTGCGTGCGTACAACGATTAGTGACTGACAACTACTGCACTGTCGATGCCTATCGGTATTCTTGACCCAACAAGGTATCTTGCTCCGTGATGCTCGTATAAATAGCGTAATGTTCATTCTACACTCATCAAAATTGGAATCTATATTTTCCAAAACAGAAAAAAGTTCCCGTTTGGCTGTGCCTTGTAACTTTCCATTTCCGACCATCAGAAATCGAACCTTAAACATAACTTAATAAAAAAATAATATTTTTTTCAGCTATTTACGGTTATCTCTTTGGACAGTAATTATAGTATTATGGTGAGCGGTTTTAGGCTTAATCGATGCATCAACCAAAACGTTAGCTTTTTTTTTTATGTGCTATTTAGCCTAAATGAATTGTATGATGCTTGATATGGAGTTCACTTGGCTAGATACGAGTGCTACACGATAGGTAATCGATCCTTTCAGCAATGACCTCTAAAGCGTCTGCTGTTGCTAAATAGCAGCTCGCGTCTGTACAATACGGTGTTAAGCACTTCCCAAAAATGTTTTACGCGAACTCGACGGGCGTATGATACGGTGCGATTCATGGCAATGTATGAAGCAATATGGATAAGTGGCCAAATTGGAGTGTCCTAGGCGGGTGGGACATGAAGGTCCTGTCGGAGAAATAGGCACAAAGGCGTCAACTTCGCTTCGAAGCGTCACGCTTTTTGTCTAAGAAGCAACGGAGGAAGAACAAGAAGAATTGCCAATGGTTTTGGTCACACATGATTAGTTTATGGCTAGACTTGTCTGTCGTGACAGTATCGAATATTGGCAATACCTTCTACGGCTAAGCGTATCCCTGTCAAATCTCTTCCTTTTCACTTTTTATCAACGCTGCTATTGGAATTGCCCAAACGAACAGTCGACAACACACGATGAGTACGGCAAAGGCCTTTCGTAGGGAAAGCCATACAAATCAGAAACTAAACATGACCAGAAGAGTTTTTCACAAGTAGCATCAAGAAAATTGCCATTGTTATTATTGTCGACCGATTTTTTTGTTGTTTTTGATGCTGTCATTTGCAGTCGGCAGTAAATACCCGATGCTGCTCTGCTTGATGCTATCTATGCTGCAGGGCGCAACTGTTCACTCAGACAATTTTGATGCCACGATTATGATTTGTCGATACCAATAGGGTGTAGCAATAGCATGTGGTAGCTCGTATGTATAGGTGACATTATGATGTTGAATAGGACGCCCATGATTCTTTTATTTCTCACATTGATTCTGGAATCGTTCGTTGAGTTATGTTCTGGCGTTTTTAAGATCGGCTATTTGATATATGCTGGTCATGTACCGCACATGACCATGTACATCAACGTTTCATACTTATCTAGTAATAGAAGAGGAAAAGCGAACTGGTTACCACTCATCGTACCTGGCTAGTACAAGTTAACTGTACTTAGTTACAATCTTAGCTACAAAAATTATGTGTTACTTACGTTTGAGTCTAACAACGCGCTTCCTCTATAATCGTTCGTGATGCATCATTTTATTACTTTTAGTTCAATAATGCTTACATTTTTGCTACCTATAATCGTATGCTACAAAAGCCCAAAGCAGCTGAATATATATATATATATATATATATATATATAATTCGATGCGGGTTGTTTTTTTCATTTGAATCATGTGTGTACATAATAGTGGTATAGTGTATCTGCTTCCTGTTCAACGGAGCCTGACCGTTATTACCGCTGCACATGAACACATTATGAGATTGTTGTTTACATTAATACTGATACATACATGTAACATTGATTGTTTATTAACTGCATATTATTATTGTTGTTGTTGTTGAAGTTATCGGTGTGACTGAAGCCAAACAGTCTTCAATACTTCGTATATATATATGTAGGTTGCCATTATTATAAAACCTAGAAATGTGCTACAATGTACTGTGGTGATCTCTTCCGCTTACCTTTACCTCCATATTTCCATAATGGCGTTGATCATTTCCGATTGCAAGTAATACCGACGCACGCTATTTATAAGAAGCGTCGTAATTCACCTGTTAAGCAGCACTGCTGTGCCACGAGGATCTGCTAGTTTTTCTCCGTACGTTGTCTTTTACACCTGCTTCTTGCCGATGTTCGATCTCGCCATGGCAAAGGGGAAAGGGTGTTTAACTTGGCGGACGCTAACGCCTGCCGGAAGCTAAGGGCTATCCACTTTTGTTCTTTCTTTCCAGAATGGACGAAATTGTGCCTCAAAGGGTGTGGTAAATAGTCGGTCTCAGATTGGACTACTACGTTATCGGAACTAGAGATTTAGTCAGATATTTCTCTCACTTCGAAACACCCTCATAATTGATGATCTCTAATTCAGTGAGAGATGTAACCGGCTTAGCGCATTAGATATTCGATAAATTACACAGAACGAACATTGTTATAAGGAATTATCCATCTGAGAAGTTCATTTCATTTAAAAAAGCTGTAGTCGATACATAGCATGGCCAATTATCGTTAGTTACCTAATTCAATTGTTTCTTGATCTGGTTATAGCGTTTGTGAAAAAATCTGATTGGGTTGTTTGTAAACTCAGGATAACTTGTCACATAATTATTTCCATGTGAATATACATGGCACTGTGGAGGGCAAGGGGCAGACGCCCTAGTCACGCGGCGTCTTCGCACGAGACTGCGGCTCTTCAAACTGATCCGAGATATACCGATATTGAGCGCTTTAGAAGAGATCTTTAAAATTTGGCTTAAGTGCAGATACGCGAACATGTATCGATTAGTGATCATTTAAAAGTCCCAAAAGACAGCCTTTATTTACGTTTCCCTATCTCTCTCCGAACTTAATCGTCATATTGGCTATTTAATGACTTGATGCGCACCTAAGCATATGTGTCTAGTCGATAGCAGATATTATTCAGCCGTTTTTCTTCTTTTGTTTCGATGTAGTTGTCAATTGCGTCCTTATCGTTCAGTAAGAAGCGGTTATTATGTGAAGAGTCCGCAACGCCGGAGGGAGGCCGAGACAACGGCGCTGAAACAAAGCACAGCTGGCTGGTAGCCCGGAAAGCACGAAGCTAGCATGCTGTTACGCATCGCATATGTTCCATACAAGAGAGCACTACGATTTATCTAGCAGCAGCTCATATAATGGTTGTATAGTAGTAGTATGGATTGCTATAGGGAGACAGAAACAGCTATAGGACGATGCATGAGAGTCAGGTGCGACGAACCAAGCATACGGCACATACTTTACTAAAGAACGCTGATTGAAACATGAACATACTTCTTACGTTTATAATCAGCTGATTAACTTAACCCGTAGACAACGGCTGAAATACCATGTAACTTAGTAAGTCGGGATTGATGATGATTTTGTTCGTTTGGCATGTAGCGGTTGCGGCTCCTGTGTGGCTGATGTGGTAGCGTATTCACGCGCACGGGCGTACAGATGTGACGTGTTAAGCTGACTAAATTTAAATTGACTAAGGAGCCGTTGGTAAGGACAAGGCGGGAAACAGCTTGCCGACGCGTGGAACTGGTGTACAGATGCTTCTCGAGTTGACTTTGTGGTTATATGGTTACGGTGTCAATAGAACATTGCGACGCTGGCAAAAATAGAGTTAACTCATAGCATTCATTATTATATGTATACTAGGCAATGTATTATATATTCTGTGTCTTTCCGAGAGCATAGTCAAACCTAGCCGGGGTCTGGCTGTCCTCCCATTCGAATATTTGCAATGGGTGGCAGTTTGTCTGTTAGTCCGTGTCCTAACGGGCCTTCAGGACCTCTCAGTGGCTGTGGTGATGTGTTGGCGAAAGGGAGGATGTGTACGTGGTGGTGGTCGTCGTCGTGAATTGCGTATTCTGTGTGGAGGATGGTTGCGACGTCGTAGGTAATTTTGTGCCTAACCTAGACAGCCGCGGTTCAAGACAAAGAGAGAGCCGGTATAGTTCTTCGTCGGGCATTAGTCTGCCTGGGTCTAGCAAGTAGTTGAACACTTTCGGTATCTGTTCGATCTTGTATGGCGTCTGCTGGAAATGTCGGATTTCGCGAATAACGTGAGCAATCATCCGCATCTTTGAGAAATTAAGCAGCCCTTCGTCCGTGAAGTTCGGGGTGCCTTCCTCGATGAATGAGAGATCCGTCAGGTACATGCCTGCAATCGTTGGACGTATTACAATATAATAATACGGAGGTAGAGCTAGGATGGACAATTTCTGAAAAGGGAGAAATTACTTCAAACATTGTTGTGCAGAAAATAAAGAAGAAGTAAAGGCCACGGCAAGGTAAGGTCTACTCAACTAATAACTATAGCTAAGCATCGGCCCACAAATTAGAACAACGGTACCAAAGAACAAGAACCCTATCAAAAATGTCATCCTTTTTATTCCTGTGCGAGTGATCTGCTGTTCCTGATGAAGATTCTGGCCTTATGTATTCTAAAGTTCGTTGAAATTGACTTGAATTCCACGGAGAAAATAGCTTTATAGAAATGAGTAACTGTTGATTTTTTTCTCTTCAAGATAAGAATCTAGCCGACGTACTAGTGATTATTCTTCTTCTACCATTTCTATTCCTAGCGGTATGCGAAAATAACCCGATAATCTTACAAAAAAAAAATATAACTCCTGAACTCATCCTTATTTATCATCATGTTCAACAACAGTTGAACAAAACAGAAGGGTGACGTAACCTAGGGTTAGATGACGCTAACCTAAATAAGGAATACAGGGCGGGTCACAACGGTGAAGAGCGTCTCGCATGTTTCGGAATCGCCCGTCCGCCGACACGAGCGTTTGGAGTTTGTCTATGGTTTGCTTTGTAGTCTTGGATACTCGTTCCCAGGTTTTCTTGAGGCGAAATACAGATGAATTCATGAAGGCGGCACAGATCTGAAGCACGCCGTTTAGGTTATGCAAGCAGCGGCAAATATCAGCGACCGCCGCCCACTTCTCGATGATGGCAACGCGTTTTGACATCTCGGGGCAGCGCATGATCTCGCTAACCACCAACCGACTGACGTCGTTAAAGCGTCGCGTCATGAGCAAAATATGGCCGGCCTTCGTGGCCTTCTCGGGCTTCATCCACGCCTGCCCAAGAAATTCCCTACGGAAGGTACAAATAAAAGGGGAAAAGAGAAAAGAAATGTGTTCACGTTACGCACGAATGATATCTTAGATGTGATTATTGGTAGAAATAAATTGCAGTATGGGGAAGTTAATAATGACATTGCTAGATTTTTGCCTAGGAGAGTAAGAACTTGTACCTTCATACGTGACCATCTCATTAACCCCTTTTATGGGTTCCGTTATTTTTTTCGTGTAGGCTACGTTCGTAGAAGAAAAAGTGGGCGAAAAGATGTATACGAAAAATCAGGTTTCTTTGCTAAAATATGTAAATAGACAAGCTTTTTTGTAGGCACTAACCTAAACTGAGTAAACCAAACTGGTTGCGAACTTATAAGACATACACGTTTCTTAAGCTCAACATTATATAAGCACAAAATCGGAAGGGATTCCATTTGCCTTGCGAATAAAGGCTGGTACAATTGATACAAAACATGCAGTAACTACAGCAAGACTCAATGACGAGTAGGACACTGTAGTGAGCTATTGAAATTGTCTCAAACAAGCAATTTAAGTAAAATTTGCTAAAATAGTGCTGATGATGTCCATGTGCAAATGATACCCATCAAAAATGAAAAAAAAAAAACAAAAAAACAACACTCGCTGCGTCCATGCTTCGTCGGGTTAATTGTATTCAAAGGTGTTCGATATGGAAGTATTCGAAATCACTGAGGTACTACGAAAATAGAACACTCTTTTACAAAACGCTTGACCAGATGAAGTCAACCCAGAACTCGCTCAAAACGAAACTCAAACGCTTCTCTTGTACTACCTGTGTGATTTATTAAAAATTATGACTGAGTGTCTTCATATATAATATCATTCTGTATATGAGACACGATTGTCTTTAGCAGTCACGATCTTCATAGTTACTCTACTGAAATGTATACAATTTGCCTTTTTTTTTTTTTTCTCTCGTAAATCAATCGATATACAAAACGCTACAGGGCAGATGTTGATAGTATCATCAATCCTATCCAGCTAATAGAGTGTTAGATAATATATTGATGTCACAATAACGGGCGTCTATCGAAAACACAATATGACCTAACTGCTGTTACAGCGTAATAGGATAACACTGCAACATAGAAAAGTGAGTGAGTCCGACGACGCAGGGAATTTATTGAGGCTGGCTGGATAAGGGAAGTGCATCTGACTAATGACCAGCACGTAACCTGGATAAAGGAGCATAACAAGGCCAACAAATTCAGGTTTGGACATAACAGGCCTAAACCTTCTTTGGATTAGAATATAGGGCAAAAGCACGAATGGATTAGGAAAAATAGTCAGATAGTATTAAGTAACGTACATGAACCTGCTTCGCTACTGCTGTTACCGTACAGGCTGTACCGATGGTGCTTAGAGTAGTGTATTATCAACTTATTGCTTGATCATTTATACTTGCCCTTAGAAGTTATAGTTAGTGACAACTATAAGTATCTTAATGGAATTGTTTGATCGTTAATTTTTTCTGTTACAAAACACTCGCTGTAAACCATATGACATTGTTGAGGACCCGTGCGAAGCGAGCTAATTAACATCAGCTATCTTGCGAGATTCGTACGTTCAGGATTGTAATGATTTTTACCCTAAATAGGATAGTGTTGCTCAATATACTGTGATTTAGTTGGTTTTTGAAACTAAAAAAAAAAAAACTATTAAAATATGATTCCAATGTATAGCGACGAAGAACAGTTACGAAAAAAAAAACTTTGTAAATTCCTAATTTAGAACCTGTTTTTGCTGACGAAAGACAAGGAAAAAGGATTATGAGGTAACGATGAAAATGAATATATATGCTGTTTTGAGTACTTACTCGCTTCGAATATTGATGAATATCTTATGGTCGAGATAGGTCATTCCCTCGGCAATTTCTAAGGCTGAGAGGCTTTCAACGTTCTCTTTGCTCGGCGTCTGAAATCGTAAAAGAATAAAAATCGATGATAGTAGCAACTACAAATTCAGGCAAACCCACTGTTTTGTTCGCTCCTCTCCCAGGAGCCTGAACATTGGGTTTGTTAATGGCAACGAACGAAAACTATCCCGTTCCCGCGTGATGAAAGCCCCGTGTACGCTAGTTGGTTGTTGGCGTGGTAGGGCGACCACGGCAGGAGGGGGCACTGGGTCGGGGAGGCTGTTTTAGCGGGCGCCATACCTCTCGTAGTGTCAGCAGCCTCAACCCAACAGAAAAGGTTCGTCTGCTTTCCCACAGAACTTAAAGGTAGCGTTTGAGGTTCTGTGCACGTCTCGTTGCTTCGATTCTTTGACTGGTCGCATCTTTCCCCAGCGTTTCGCATTTCCATGCTTCCTTCAGTCGAATGTTACATCCTTTTCCTTTGCCGCAAGAGAAAACAAGCAGAAGATTCTTGTTTGCTTCTTTTGCCTTGCTTGATCTTATGGCAAGTCGGGTATTATACTCGAACACGCCGCTCCGTCGACGTGTAGCTAGCAGCCTCACGGAGTCTTTGGATCGCCGGGGTCCGCGATTACGGGACGAGAAACGGGACAGGTGCCACCCTGTATCGTACTGCGATCCAACTAAACGTACCTAGGCGATATTTTATTTTCTAGGGAATATCCTATTTTTTGTGTGTATAAAAATGAAAATTGTAATACACTTACCATATGAGGCGCGAGCAGGATATCCAGATCGACATCGGCTTGATTTTCATCTTTTTTGGTGTTGTTCATCATTTGTAGTAGCTGAGCTGCAGCCTTATGTTCGGCTGGAAGTAGGCTCATATTGTGCACCAACTCATCGAGGAACTCTGTTGTCATTTGGTGCAATCGTTCATCGTTTTCGAAGTCCTGGGAATGTTTCGACACCTGTAAACGCATCGTGCAGACAAACCAGTGCGAAAGCCAAGAACCATTAGGTATGACCTAACAATTGAATTAGGGTAGGCAATAAATAGTGTTTCATCGGCACATGGAGTCCCATACGTATCTTCGAGTATATGTCACACCGATCTAGGTTCCTCTTGGCCTTCAAGCAAGCGTAGTTACGTGACATTGCAGGCGCGGCCTGCTAGAGAAAGCTAGTGGCTAGCCACAGCAGCATCATGCCAATAAATAGAACTATCGGCCACCCGATAGATTCGCTTGGAAAGGGAGGCTTGTGATAGCAGTCGTGGTCACGTCTCAACGGTTATACTGCTCGGATACGTGGCCAACAGCAATCAGACGGTAGGAGCTAGTCGATGCGGTTACTAGGCCGGTCTGGTGAAGGCAGCAAAAGATCCTTGTTACGACGTATCCGCAATGACGACTACCAAGAAAGCTCGAGTGAAATGCGTCCCGCGTCTGTCCAGATATTGTTATATAGTCCAGATACTGCGTCGAGATATAACGAAGTCCTCATAACCAACAGGTCCAGTTGGTAGAGTTACGCCTCCCTCCAATGTAGTAGGTATATAGCAGCGGAGGACGTGGGACGGATTTTAAGGCCCCCCAAAGACCTAAGCCTGTTCCTGCTTGCGATTCCAGTCTGTGACACTCTCCGTGACCGAAGACTGTCCATAGAATCCACAGAACCGTAGTTCAATAAGCGCCCTATAGGACACGAGTACCGCTGATCAGGCTAACATTAATTAGAAGAGAAGAAAAATAAAACAAAAGCGCTGGCAGGATGTCTGCATACCCTGTCATCATCATCATTATCATCGTAGAGGAAACGCAAGTGTGTATTGAAGGGTAGGTGTACATGTCGATGTAAATACAACATGCTCAGGAACGTATTTTGGTCTCGGTTCGTTGTAAAAATACGAGTCATGCATGTAATGGTATACTTAGTCCAGAATCCATTCCTTTTGTGTGTTTCTTGCGAAACATCAAGTGAGATGTATCTCATCAGAGTCTAGATAAGTTCTTAAAGCCTATTGATAATTTTCAATAGCTGGAAGTGTTTTCAGCTGTTGTTCAGGGCTGAGGACGCTCAAGAATTGTCGTCTGTAACATAAAGAGTCCAGTTACGATGAGCAATTCTCCAAAGCAGCTATGCGCTGCTTAAGAAATTAGCCAAGTGGACAGAAGGTACACGTCTGTTTTTGCCAATGGAACACCATGGCGCAAGTTAGTGAATCATTCTTACAAGAGGTAAGAGTATGTACATGTAAAATCCTATTTGAGAGCAAGGCGTTTCTGATAAATTCTATTTTGCCGTTGCCAATAACTTCAGAAAATATTAGTTGTAAATCAAATCCTACGAAGCAGAGCTTGTGATACATTTTTTTAAACTGGTATTATCTAGTGCTTATTTTTACATTATTCAAGTACTATACCTTAATAAACATATTAGTAGCAGATTTATACATGTAAGAATTACAACATGGTCAAATTGTGTTTTCGATTGCGTCTTGCTGATTTTGACGCATTACAGGATAGTTCTAAAATAATCACATTAGAAACAATTAATGTAAGAGTATTGTTTTTCTTTAGGTACATTTATTCAGTCGTGTTTCAAGCATTTGTTTGTTGCATTATTAAAATTTTCATGTCCTATCTTCCACTGTACGTGTCGGCCCGCGCGCCACTGTGCTTTCAAACCTATATCTGTATGGCACACTCTCTACTCAAAGTGCCAAGTGTGTTAATGGATTATAGCGTACCCAGTGACGTAGGACGTTGAGGACTCTCATGGTTGCTGCGGTAGAAATCATGCTCTCCCTCTTTGCGTGCAGCATATATGCATTGAGCTGTTCCTTAGTGGCGTTTGGTCCTAAATTGGGGATCTTCAGGTCGCCACCTACCTGCGATGGAAGTCGGCTGCCGACCCGTGAAGGCGGTTGCGACATATTCCTGCAATGGACGCGTTCACCGGAAGGAGAAGCACATAGGAGAAATATACTGAGCACCGTTTCTTGTTAACATATTATACTTATTTTACTAATAGCCATGATCTTATCAAATCCGCAGGCGAATTGAATCTCTGATAAATTTTATTCACTTAATAAAAAAAAAAATGCGCCAAGGCTAATTAACTGCGAAAAGTTAGTTTGCCAAATCTTTGAGCAATACTTACACTGTTGGACCTTGTGGCGGAGATGGTTCAGGTGGATTCGAAGATCCCGCCGTGGCTGCGGCGAAAGCCGCCGCTGCCGAAGCCGTTGATGAACGGCGGGCTGAACTGCGTGCGCACGATACAATAACGCCGGCACGTGAGCTTAGCGTCGGATTCTCCGAGAATGCGAGGCTCGTACGCGGTGTCAAAAGCATAATTGCGGACTCTGTTTGGAAGCTTCCGCGAGGTGTTTGGCTTGTCGAGCTCGATTCCGTGTCGTAGCTTCCGCTAGTATCGACAGCAAACATACATAGGGTATCAATAGGCCATCAGAGCTATGACTCACAGTAATTAAATGGCCAATATACATTATATGTATAATATTATGAAATACAAGAGGCTAAGCACTGGAATAACACCTAGGATATGCCTGATATCGCTCATGTAGTAATGAAACAGAAGGCACTTATTACATGAGTTCTCAAACCCTGATAAATTTGAGCCTTGATCACTACTTGCTGCCAAAAGATAGCCTGAGAAGGACAAGATTATGCTTGCAGCCGCTTGCTTGATGTCTGGAAAACTTACCGCTTGCCTTGTGCACCTCGAACTCTAAGGTAACTCATAACGTTCGGAGAAGACTGGCTACATGTCACTGGATTTATAACGCGAGCCACCTAAAATAACGAATTGACGTAAAATAGAAACGACACATTTGTTAATATGATTCGCGTGCTGCCTACGCCATGTTTGTCTATGGAACCTAAAACGTACTGATGAATGATCGTGTTTGCTAATGTACCAGTCTTGACTGCAAACCTTACGTCTATTACGTATCTAACACTTACGCTGTAGTTTGCTCCGTATCTTTGGATGACATTATTGAAAATAACGTATATGTGATTTATGTATATTTACACAGTACAAGTACGTAAACAAACAAGTTTACAGTTTCTAGATCAATGCAAAAAAAACCCTAGCGTCGACGTGTGTCGGAGCAATACGCTTAGCTAAATATTCCGCTAACAGAATGTTTCAAGCGCTATTTTCTAGCCCTTATTTTTATAAACATGCATTCGTACAACGCTGGTCTGCAGCCGACTCACTTACATTCGACGTCTGCCTATCGTATTATTTCTATAAAATAGTCTTGTTTGCAGAGTTGTAATATGATGTTCGACATGATTAATTGAGCGTAGGTGTGCTTCACAGATAAATTTCTCCTTTATCCTATTAACTGCGTCCCGGTTTTCGTAAGTGTTCAGCTGCTTTTCCTCTTCACCTCGTAACCTCTTCTGCGAAACGTCCCCACAAACGACTGCGCGACTTCATGGTAGCAGTAGTATGAGCGATCATTGATTAACCTTCGCAATACGCTAATATAAACTTATTTATTCCTGAGCAGTGTTAACTCAGCAGGAAGCTACGGCCATCTCTGTTATTTTCTCTGCCGATAACTGATGTCCGCGAGGTTCTCTGGATCTCATTGTATGATAGGCAGGCGAGCTGGCACACTTACAAGCATCGCTTGCTAAGTAACCACCTTTGCGTTAAAGACGATTAAACTGAAAAAATATGCCCAGAGCATTGTTACGCTCATGTTATATCAAAGCTCAGTTGCGTACAATATTTCTTCTTCACATATTCGTCATTTTTTAAATTTAAACCCCCATTTCGCATCTTCCGACTACCTTAAAAGTGATGTGCCGCCTCTTTCTTGGTGCACCCAGGGCCTCCAATCTCAGCCCTCCTAAATTGCTCAGCATCGTATCGCGTCCTCATTCACTGTACCACTCACATTTCCTTTCCTTTTTTCTACTTTTACACCCTATCGCTGCAGGCGAGGCCAGGAGCAAACGCCGACGGGTCGAAGACACTTCTTGAGAGGTATTTATAGTAAAGAAATACATCTAAAAGATTTTTCTAAGTGGGATTGGAGCATCCCGTGTTCATAATTTCGCCTAAAGATGGCGCCCTCTACAATGAAACGAATAGCAGGCAACTGAAAGAAAGGAGGCGGTAAAGCTCATGCCGGCAGCGGTAACAGCTTCGGCCTTGCTTGTCCTGCCGGCTGGTTGCCTAATCACGATCTTAAGTGCGGTATGTGTTGCGTCGTTCAACACCGCACGACACGGCATTATGGTGGTACGATAAGACAGAAGGAAACAGGGCATGTTATCTGTACCGTAGTGACCAACGTAGTCGCGATCGGTTCGTAAAGAAGTCCTGGAGAGGGCTACTTTTTTATAAATTGTCAAACCGTGCGAGCAGATGTGCAGACACACAGAGATGTTTTTGTTCGCTAGAACACCGTAAGAACAGCGGTTTTGTCCTCCCAGTCGGCTCTTTCTTAGTGTATCTAAACATTCTCAGGTTCTTCGAAAAGAGCGAGGCACAACTGCAGTGAATTTTAGTGGAAGCCTTTGAACTGCGTTTCCGGCGCGACAGTGCATTATATAAAAATGTACACCTGTTCGATTATGGGTATCGCAGATGATACTTATAGACTTATTTTTAGTACAAACCATAACTGGACTGAGTGCAAATAAAGACCCTTTCCTAATTTTCCTAATAAAAAAATGGTTCACGAAGCGGAGAACGTACTGGCACATGGGCTAATCTCTGCGTTGTTAACTACTTACATATATATTTCTTATATTATACTCCGCTCTATTTTGTCACTCATTATTGGTCTCATCATTAAGTATCTTCGTGAATTTTACTCACGTTCCCATATTATGTTTAAATGGTAATAACTCTGAAAGCTTTCCTTTTAAAGAACAACAATAAATCACGTTTTAAAGCTGCGTAAGCCACATGATGAGGATCAAGTACAATGTCCTATCAAACCAACTGCTTATAGCCCTTATAAGCAGCGCCAGCTACATCACTTTCATTGTTGAACCCTATGAGACACTTTTTTCCATTTACTTATAGCATTGCACACAGCGGCCATAGCAATTCTACAACGAATAAGGAGTTACTCATTATTTGCGATACGTTACGCGATACGATAAGCTTCCAAATAAATTGCACGATCTCAATAATTCTAAGGAGTCACAGATATCTAAATCAGAGGTTCTTTTATTGGCTGGTTAAAGGCTAGTGCATTTTACAGAGCAAATTTGACTCGTAGGGTACTTCTCTAGCATTGTGAAATTTTCATCCGCTAAACCCTGGACTCTGTGTGTTTAGAGCCCGGTTTGAAACTGATCTAAATATTACTACTGTGTATATAAGATTTTTTTTTCGTTTTTTCTGTATAGGAAATCAAGGGTCGCAGCTTTTTAAAGCTGATTCAGCCAGCTCAGCGACACAAAAAGATCCACGACAGATCGAGAGCAGAACATGTTTCAGAGTTATTCGTTCGATCAGGGCGTCAGTGAAAAAATTTACGATGCCGCAAATTGTTCACGAGAACTTCAAGTATACGTCACGTATTATGACAGTCAGATAGATGTTCTCTGAGAACAATAAAGCTAAAAGCTACTAGTAAATGAAGCAGCATTCTCAATGGAACAATGAGCCGCAGAGGTGATCGCTGGCTTGTTAACAATCTAGAAGATATCCCGATTGTCGGTAGAGGCAAATTTTCGGCTGAAATTTATGCTCAGAGTGAAGACATCGTACCACTGTGCCTCTTCCAAAAATGTAAATACATTAGTAAAGAAGTTTATCTGCATGTTTTGCAGACTGCTGCGACGTTATTGATAGCTGAAGTTACTGAAGGAAACCTATAGATGTCCCAACGAGATAATGCACCGGCTTACACAAGCCGATTAGTGTGGGGTTAGCTGCATGAGTAAACAAGCACGTTCTGGGATGAGGACAGATGGCTACCGAACGGCCCAGATTCGGGCCCGTTGGATTACTACGTATTGAACGTTGTTCAGTGAGAATTTAACAAGTCTTAACATGACAATGTCGACTTATTCACTCGTGCTATGAGTAAGATGTTCACGCAGTCGCAAAGGGAGTATTTTAAAATAGCCTGTAAGCTATTTAGAACTCGACATAAAACTGTAATCGTGATAAATGGTAAAGCTATTGAACAGATATGACCGTCAGAAACGACACTTGAAGCGGATGCAAAAAGAAATTTTATTAAGATGTTTGTTATTAGTTCTAAGAACGTAAAAGAAAATTCGAATTTAGGCGCCTTTCCCTGCACGCACATAAAATATAATCATACGATATTTTACTATTATTCATTTATCAACTTGCAGGCTCTAAGCACTTCGAAATGTATGTATGTTAATAATTTAACAATAGATTGATAAAGTTCGTTAATAAAGACAGATCGCGAAATAATTTCGAAATTATCATGTTGGTGTTAGTTGGTAAAAAAAAAAAAAAAAAAAAAGTAGCTACTGCACTCCTGGTTAAACATATAACTATGGGAATGCAATTCAGAGATCCGGGAGAGTCAGCTAGGTAAGATAAGCAACCTCGATGCAAAGTCTTTCTGGCTTCCTCCAAGCAACATGAAGGGAAACGCCAGAAAGTGTTCTAAAAACGTTAAGTGTTAGGTCTGGTTGCCTCTTTCCTGTCGGGGTTAGTTGAATGGACGCGCTGCTCTTACGGCAACTACTGGACCAATGTTCTCAAATTTTGTCCTATCGTATTGGCCTACACTTTTTTTTACGGTCGAGAAGGAAGCAAATTTGCTTGATACAGCATAGTTTTATTGCAGAAAGCTGATTATAAGCTAAAATCTTAGTTTCAAACTAAGTTCATCGTAATCCTATATTCTCCAATTCCACGAGTTGCTTGTAAAGTGTTGTGATTCAAGAGTTGCACAGACTTCACGCGCATCTATTTATAGCAGCAAACTTACAATTTGTAACCAAATTTAAAATATCTAAACTCGAAAAAGAAAACGTTTAATACGTTGTTACATGTACACGTATATATGGACTATCTGCAACGGTCCATACTGTGGCATGGCCAAGCCAGAATAACCTGCAAGCTTTGGTGGCGTCCTTCACTTTTACATAAACGTCTAACTAGCAACTCCTAGTTAAAGCCTAAGACTACGTCGATACCAAAGCATCCGTAACGGGTTCTCTACCATCAACTGGTAGATATGAGGCTATAGAGTGTGTTAACTAGTAGCAGAAGGCGTAATATACGAGTTTATTGATGTTGGTCAAGCAGGTTGAACTGACCTAGAGGCTCTAGTAGCTTCGGACTGATTAAAGCGCCAAGCCAGCACTTTTAAATTTTGGCGCGTATTTCTCATTTTATAAATGGTAGGAGTAATAAAGCCATATTATTGGACCAACGTACATGGCTATTAACGACCTCGTTGTAGGTTTAATCAATTTGACTGTACGAATTTCTCCATATGTCACAACAGTCCTACGCGGCTCCACCAAGCTTTATCGTAGCTGTAGCATGAATCATTTTTATAGCACAGAGCTTCATCGAAACGCATGCAGCGGATGCTCAACGTTTTCTATGGCCATCGTAAGTAAAGCACTATCATATCTGCTAGAGTTCATGACAGAAGCTATGATTGTCACTGCGTTAGCATAGCATAGATTTATAGAACAATTACGATAAGCGAGTAAAAAATGTTCAGGTTCTCAGTCAAACTATAAGCTCATGTATTTTCATTAAGCATCTTTATTGTTGTTAAACTATTTTTTTCTTGCATTGCCATTGCAATGTCGGTAACGTATTTGTTTTATTAACATTGTTATTAACCGAATATATTGTTATTATTTTTGTGTGGGGTTTATTCTCCAATTAGCTCTCTCTCTATGTAGATCCTGCAGGTGCTTGCCCTAGTAGCTTAGCTAATCACTTGAACCAAAACTTCGTGCTCTTCCTGCTTCTTGGCAGGTTTGGCACGTCCTAAATCAATTCTCTTATTAGATGATTTCCACATCCTCTGCCTTCAGGTCGCGGGTCAAACTTTCACCTTGCTCCAATCGCTTTTTGGTTTGTTATCTTTTTTAAACTCCTTGAACTTTAATTTGTCTCCTTTTGCATTTCGGCTTCCCTTTATCCAGGTCTAATTATAGTTTAGCACGCGTTAAGCTCTAAGCGGCGCTTGATGCCCAGTTTACTATGAACAAGCATAGGAATGTTACTGATTATGGCGTTGTTTCTTGTTTTTATCACTAGTGGTATATATAACTCACCTTCTGCGTATTGGCCATTTGCACTATTATACGTCAGTATATTTAACCAATCGGTCGAATCTATGTTTACCATTGTCCTGTTTTCGCTGCTTGTATTAGACCAATGCTGTTCTTCTAGTTGTTGGAGAAAATTCCTAATTGCTACTGGCCTTTTATAGATCCTGCTTATTCTTGTGTGTTTCACTGTGTTACTGACTTGTTGCGGCACGAGAAAAAATTCTAATACAATATAACTTGCTAAACCAGCTGCTGTTTTGGCTTTTATCTTCTTCTGTGCACCTGCTCAGGGGGCAGACCTTTCTATTCATACATGTAATTTCCACATTGTGCGTGTATCTCCCTTTGCGTATCTCTATCTGTACGCTCGTGGGTAAAATTCGCTCCGATGCTAAGTGAGTATGACTGGTAGCGGTGTGTATTCTGAAACGCGGCGTTCATAGCACGTGAATGCTATGCTCTGAGAACGTCAATGCTAGCCTACTCGATTTCTACGATGCTCTGGAAGAGCCCAAAAGCCAGCTAGACGCATCTGTGCGTCTCTTTAGGGCCTACCCGAGTTTTCAAGAAGCATTGGCTTTTTTAAACACACAGACGATGTTGATTTCCATCTGCCGCCTCTTCTAGTCATACTGCTCTTGCAGCTGCTGCCGCTACTACTATTGCTACTATTACTACCACGGCTGCAGTTCGTCTACCCATACTCGCAACAATAACAACGGAAAAGCAGCTGTCGTTGCGACGGTGAATGTAAAGACTGCGACGTTGTTCTTGCAAAAGGGCCGGCGGGATGGCAGCAATAGAAGCGGAAAGAAAAGAACGTTGACGGACACGGCGAACCATGCAACCATCACTAGAGCATAGAAGAATCACACAGAAGCGACATTCTCCCGCTGTTAGAGACTAGTTATTCTTTTTTCTGTTACGAGCGTGACTAACATAATAAGGAAAACACAACACACGATTCCTAAAGAGGAATGCTTGCTTGCAAGCCTATTTTACTTAGACTAGACCATGGACACTCCTAGCGCGCTTTGCATTGCTCTCGTTCTTTCAAAACGTATTTTATCTTTATCTCTGCATGTGTGTGTGTGTATGTATGTTTGTTTGTGTCTATGTGTCTATCTGTCTGTCTGTCAGGAGAAAGGCCACCGAAAAAGGAGACAAGGAGTTTTACTGTATTGTAATTTTTATTGAAGCCCCTTTACGCCTTCCAGCGGAGCACCACTTTAAGCTTGGTCCTGTTTGGGTTACGAACTTCAAAACAAGGACCAGCGAGTCTCGCATACTGCTGTCTATTACTCCAGTCAAGCTGTTCTCCAAGTTTACGATGGGTGGTGACGCTGAATGTCCCGTGGAACTAGTTTTACATAGTACTCGTTTAGTCAGATCGTACGACGTTATTTTAAGTTGGTAACGAGTATTCCTCCGGGACATTATATGGACATATAATTAAATACAATTTTATAATTAGCTACCAATACGATAATGATTTTCGATGTTACTTTCCATAGGCTGGAATGATCAAGTTTCCAAGTGGGGAAAACGGTCGAAGGTCAAGTCTGGCAGTGAGGCAAATGTCCTTGCCAAGCTCTATGTTCATGACCTCTTATCTGTGGTAACCTTTTTTTTTCTCTAATAATAACGATAACCAGACGGCCCGCAAATTTCACTCCGCGCTTCTTCTGTTGTTGTTCAAATAAATTTGATTTTATAATTTCATACGCAGCCTAACATAAACAAAATATCTAGTATTTTCGAATAAGTTTATCATCGCAGTTATCTTATGATGTCTGCCAACTGAGGTTATTTCATTACTATGTCCTAATATTAATGAACTTATTCACGTAACATAAACAACATTTATACTAGGAAGGTGCTCCTTTAAACCTAAAGATCTTGTTGCATTATTTCCGTCATCTCGTTGCGTCTATTGGTTTACACTACTTTTTCTTCTCTGATTTGCTCGACTTGCTTCTATGGCTTCTTAGCGCGGTCACCTTTTTGTAGCTATCTTGTTACCCTGCTCCAGTGATTGGTTACCTGCAATCTGATCTACAGTTCTGTTATAATTACCCTCACGCACCAGTCCTGTGTCCTGCGCCGATCATCTTGTTGGCTTATTGAAATGTTTCAATGAACCAGTTGCGCACCTCGCTCGCTGCTAGGACCTGTTAACCGTCTGAAGTAAAATTTATTGGCAGTGTCGGACGTAACACCTAGACCATTTATTCGACCCAAACTTGTCTGTTCGGATTGCTATCCTCTTGTTATTTTGCTAAAGTTTCTACTCTTTCTTTCGAAGTTTTTAATTAACATTAATTCGTTACCTAAATTGTATAGACACTGCGCAAACTCTTAGTCCTGCCAGTAAAATATCACTTTCTATTTGAGTCCAACAATGTAAAAAATTATTTTTTTACAACATGGTTTTTCAACATATTAAATAATTTCTGAACAAAAGCTTCTAAAGCTCGGCGAACAAATCAACTGAAAGAAATAAGAGTTGTCCAAAGAAAGTACTATTTAACAAATATGAACCAATCATTATATTTGATGGATGAAAGTCAGGCAGCCCATAAAAAACAGCTTGTCTGCGTTTTAGAAGGTACGTCGAAACGCAAACCCCGTTTCAGTAGATAGATAAGTAACCACAATAATGACAAAGGAGTATAATTTAGGCCTCAGCTAAATCAGGTTCATACGTAGGCTTTACTAAAAATCAGTGTCGTTTTCAAGTATGTTTCATATTTGTCCAGTATTTGAGATAGAGCGGCATAGAAGAAGCCGTTTGTCCTGACAGGATCTTTGTACGTAGGATGCGTTTTTGCATGAGATGGCCCGCACTTTATTGTCTTTAGAAAATCAAGAGTGATACTGGCCATTTTTTAGCCTGCCAACGTACTTCGCTGCGAAGTGAAAAGACTAGCCAGCGTGAACAGGCGTTGAAGATTTCAAACAAAAAGCAGAGCATGTATAGTCAAGTAGACACTATCGAATAGCCTTTAGAGCTATTAATACAAGCTTTTATTTCCTCACATTTAGCTTTATAAATTTGACGAAAATAACGCACAAAAATAATGCATACAGCGAGTTAGCACGGAGGTCTTTTATTCAATCTATAGAGTAAAATATTTACGACATTAGGTAGCCGTCAGTTGTCGACAATTTGTCATAACCTTTCATGTCCGTATGCCTTATATCCTTTATACTATCCGTATATTAAATTTTTTTCTCTCCTATATATATTTCACTTCGCAAAACAGAAAACACACTGTCGTCCATAATTACCGAAAGTCTGATTATGGAGTATATGGCAAATTGGCCCTTATCTCTAAGCAGACAATGGATTTGTCCGCTTAGGCAGCGTTATTATTCCAGTTAAAGGCTTGCTTTTTTTCTTAGCTAACCACTATAGGTCTGAAGCTCTTCGTACACGCATAGCAGTATATTTCTAGTCAAGAATTAGGGCGTTGGATGGCAAGGAAGGCAGACGACAAACAGGGCTTTAAGTTTTAGTAGGACGATCTACGTCCCACCAGTCTGGGCCGACCCGAAAGAGGGTCTAGGCGGTCGTGGTCATAACAGTATCAGGCGCCACAGCAATGATGTATTTAAACTATGTTCAAATGTGCCTAAATCTCTCTCTCTCTTCATATATATATATATATATATATAACAGGTCTTGCTAGTGCTTCGGGTCGGCGATATCCCACCGTCGGTTCTTGGGCTTCGAATTTAGCCGCTTTATTACCATATACCGGATTTCCTAACTTGCGTTTGGGCGGTGCCGAAAATTCCATTATTATGATTATCAGGACGATCTGATTATATCATTATATCCATCTGTCTTTGTCTATTAGGATCATATCGTGTTTGATATCGGTAAGGGCTACCCCAACAGCAGTTGCAGCGGTCCCGAATCGTCAACGCCTTGCCCGTTTTCTTATTCTTCTGTATCCGCTAATCAGAAACTCCCTCAAAAGGCCCGCCGTTTCCATCCTTTTGCCCCTATTTCGTTCAACGCTTATCCTTTCCGGCGGGACATTTGTTTCTAGCTTTTACGTTTGCTTTTCTTCAACCATCGGTATCCGAAATCCTTCTTTTGGTAACGTCAATCAACGCTTGTGAATCAAACAGTGAGAAGACAAGTGTGACGCTGATGGCAGGATACTATTGTTAATAATCTTGGATTAATCCTATGTTTTTACTTTTTCATCATGCATTTGATCCGTTCATTGAAGTTGGGCTGAGACTAAGGTGAGGAGAATGAAAAATTCAGCCTTTCTTGCAAAGAATCAATATTTACTTAATACAAAGGGGAGACCTCGATAGGTGTACTCAAGATCTGAATAAAAATTGCTCAGGGAACCATGTACGTGTACAAAACTACGTGATAAGTAGAAAAGCTAATAACCGTTGCTTTACATCTTCGTTTTACTTACCCTTTTAAAAATAATATATAAGAATTTTCTATGATGGCAACGCTATTTGACCTAGAGCATCTGTGCCAAGCTAAGATTCTGTTTCTTCACTAAATAGTATTCAGACGTTAGCCAATCGAACTGCTAAATACAGAGCGAGAAAGCGAGAAGATTTAGTTTTGGAGAGCCTCTAGTGTACAATCTTTTATCATGGTCGATCATCCCTAGAAACGCAATTGCTAGGTTGTTTTTAGCCAGGCGGAATAGCTGTTTAGCATAAAGCACAATTGATATGTAGGGGGGAAAAAGCGTTTTCGAAAATTGCTTTGTGTTTCTAGGGAATTTTTCGCAATCGGGTTTAAAGCTATTAGGCTAACTTATATAACTCATTTCGTTTTCGGTGTGAGCGTGCACCCGTTTGGAGAAGAAATTTAGAATTCATCTAGCTAGTGTAGGAGACCACGTTGCTTAACTGCTGCGATCGCTCGAATTAACATGCTTGCTTTTTTTTCTTTCTTAATTTATTAAAATCTATGCAGAGTTTTGTCTTGGTTAATTTTGAAATTAGTTTTTATTAATTTACTTAGCGAAAATCGTTCCATTGAGGTAACTTCCATCAGCTGAGAATTCCCATAAATTATATATCTAGGTAAGTTTAAATCAATTAAGATCTACATATATATATATATATATATGCTAATTCGAAATACTAATATCATTTTAAAATCTTACATCTAAGCCATACTGACTATGTTAACGGTCCGATATACTTTAACTTATTGTGATTTATGTTCCTCTTAGGTAACCATTAAACTTGCAAAAATGATGAACCCTGCAGCACTTCGCTTCGGGTGGCACCGGATTTGAATCCCTAGAGCCAGCGTCCTTTGTAAATATAACACTCTATGTCGTTTGTTTTTGCTGTGGCCTTCAGCAAAGCGCTGAATATGCATATAAACAATATTTCGAGATTCAAGGTCCTTACAGATTTTTCTCGTTGTGCAGGGCTGTAAGCGTATCAACAGCTCTTTAGGCTTCTATTCCTTCATAGATATTGTTTAAAAATTCCATTTGTGTTACTTGATTATTCCGTCCAGACTGGGCATACTAAAGATGTCTGAGGGTACTTCAGCGGTTGTCGTTGTTGTTGGCAACGATTCAAGACCATATGCTTCAAAACGCTTTTACTATAGCCGCTGTTTTACTCAACTTCTTTTTGATGATATGTTCGTATAGCTTTTACGATAAAGCGATCTTGTTAATCGTGAGAAAGGACGCGCAGCAAACGAACAGCTGCCCAGTCTCTGATTCGAGCGCTCTAAGCGTCAACTTTCGGAAAATACTCCCACATCAGTGCACATATGCATAAACTTCTTCTGTTTTTTTTTCTTCTTTCATTTTTAATATTTCGTAAGCTAGAAACATCGAAATGCTAATGATCTAACTGACTTTGACTAGCGCATACAAATACGTTTTCCTACCGGCTAGAAATTACCAGGAATACAAAAAAGTATCGAGAATAAGGCAGGAATAACACCGCGGGTATGCTGGCTGCAATTGTTTACGACCCGGGTTGGCGATCTTGGCTTGGTTTCCTGTAGTTAATATAGTCATCATCTATCAACCGTGTTATTTGTCAACAGTGGGTTCATTCTGAGGAATTAATGTTTTGCAAAGATTCATGACTTGAAAGAGATTCACTGGCGTTTGTTGTTAGCACCTATGAGTACGCCTATCGAGCAATCAATCACTGTGTGCTAGATAGCCAAAGTCGAAATCTCAGCTAAGAACACAGTGGCACATCTTTTTCATTCATAAATTAATTGGCCACGATCCGCTCGTTATCCGATTGAAACGTTTCGTGTGTGCAATAGACGATGATAACGACTCGTCCTACCTATTGTCGGCTGTTCTGCTAGTAAATGAATCCACTAACCATATTTTAGCTATTACTTCTGCCACTGCTATCGTCACGTCTGCTGTCACCAGCTGGCATGACAGTACCCGTGTAGAAGGCAGCTGTCGAGCAGAACAACTTCCATGTGCCCCTCCGCCTTATTTTTTCGCACTAACCAACCGATCTCTGTATCTGAGTCGTCTACTACAAGTCCTAGCCAGGCTCAGGTTCTGTCCCGGCGGGCCTGTTTGTATCACCGCGTCACCAGTCCTAGACCTGCCGTCCCTCTTGACTACGTTCGGTCATCATATTGTGTCAAGACCACAGATGGGATGGGGGCTTCATAAACGAGGCAGAGAAGACAAACTGTCAGGAGAGAGAGGGAAGAGAGGGGAGGAGGCTGGGATAAGCTCCATAGTCCCTAAAGAGGTCGCCAGCAACGTGATTATTCTGGTCAGCCACTATTATGCCCACATTCATCTATATTAGTAGATTTTATGCGCATGAGTGTAGATGCGTGGAGCAAATCGGTTGATTAGCCATTCGACTTGATATAAATTTTACGTAATTGCTGCGTCTATCTCCATTCACTACTCATTCACCTGTTCGTTCCTCTTTTCTTAATGAATCCAACGGACGGAAAAGGTGGTCCAAAGCCGGGTCATGCTCAAAGCGATTACAAGTATTTCACGAAGCGACTCCACTCTAACTTTGCGGAATTGGTATACCTTTGCAGTAAATAGTATTACGTACGGTTTCTAGGCCGCCATTGTCCCAGTGGTAGATGCTATAACGTTGACTTTCCGTGTGCAAACACATTCTTTTATTAGTCATTAAATTTGGTCTTGTTAAACTTGCCACTGCCCGTCTGTCTATACGCGCGTTTCCATCCCAGTGGTAAAAAGTTGCGTATTAAAAAAACATTTCTTATTCATACTTTGAATGCAGCAGATTCGATCGAGCCATCGTCAAGAGATGAGCGTAACTGTTTAAATTATATTAATATGTTCCCTTTTGGGCTGGGTCAAGCATTTCATGTAACGTGAGGCAACATTGAACATGTACCTTATGTATTATGGACAATAATAATTTGTTTATCCGGCTCTGACACCGTCGTGCTTTTAATGGTCGTCGGCTTTATTTATATGTATGTGCCCTCAGAGTAGTACTGCAACAAAATGTAGGTTTTTTGATCAGGTAATTCCAGATAATATTGATGGCAACGGCTGTGCCGCTACCGCTGCCTTTCTTCTCTGTACTGTACTGCGTGCTCTGTTCCGGCTTGAGAACAGTAACAGCGGCGTTCGAAGTAGCACTACAATAGTCGCATGCGGAGGACCATTGCCGTCGCTGCTTCAAATCGTTCGGTGGCAAAGGATGGAGGCCTGACGCCGCGGGAGGTCGCAAAGGACACGCAAACAGAAGGAGGAACCCAGATATATTTGTAATTTGGAAGACTGCTTGGGATGCTGGTCAAGGGGTAGTGCGTCGAAACCTCAAAAAGGTGAACACGTAGGTACAGTAACAGCAGTAAAGTCTATCCTACCACTCCGTGTGTGCCTGTGCGTTCTTATGCCTAGTGGTCTGTTTGTATAACAGCAGTTTCCCAATCGTAACAGAGGTAGTGATCATCTACACTGTCCCATTTCCCAGCCTCCTCTTTTTCTATTTCTATTCGACCGACCCACTTTAGCTACTCGCGTCCCTTAGCGGGGGCTGTGATCCCCAGTTCTATCATGCATCATAGCCTATTTTGTCTTTTTTAACTCGTCTGCAGGTTTTAATTTTGTTACTATGACTGTTACTCGTGTGACCTAACACGACCGCTCAGCAACTACGTTGCCGCAAAAGACCTACCGGCTGACTGTCGGTCAGTCAGAGTGCAGGAACAAGATGATATTTGGTCAACGTATGGAAGAAGGTGTATAAGACAAGGGTAGTCTGATCTGACAGACACCCTGGGTTTAAAGCCCACGATCCGCTAACGGCTACTTGGAGCAGAATCGTCACAGCTGGCGGCTAGGTAGCTCGCAAGTAAGCCAGCGGGCAAGCAGTATTGGCAAGTCGACGATTCACAATGCCTACCCGGCCCTATCATAGGCTAGCACCTAAGGCTAGGTGTCTGACGTGGCAAGTCAGGCAGCATAACAGAAACGTGGCCACTATGCAGCAGCGGATAGAAGGGCGAGACAATCTTGCATCACCTTAGGCGACGAGCGGACGTAGAGGCAATAGCAGCAGCCGTAGCAATACTAATGGCTGTAGCTGCAGAACTAGCAGCAGCTGTGGTGATAGTTGTGGAAATTGCAGCAGGAACATCTACCACTGGTGTTCCTGTTATTCCTGCCCCTGGCACTGCTGTTACACACGCCTTTCAGATAGGCTTTTTCCCGGTAAGAGTCATCCGATCATTCTTCGTCTCTTTCTTTCGTTTCTCTCCTGTTTCTTCTTGCTCTTGTCTGCGTAGCTTCTTTTCGTTGCTTGTCCGAACTCGGTTATTCTATACACGGGCACTTGCGCACACGTACACATGCAGGCGTAGTGGCGAGCGGCGAAACGCAAACAGGCCCCACTATGGCAAACTTGCGGTGGCAGTACGAAAGTCTCGACGCAAAGATTGCGGCACCCCGCTTCTGGTCGTGAAGCCGGGAGGCTGCAACGCTGTGAGGTTGCCTATTAAACGCAAGAAGCAAGACGGGGCGTTTGTAACTGTAAGTCAGCAAGCCTGCTAGGAGAGGACATCCAGCCGGTTCTGTCAGACAAGGCCATCTTTTCCTGCGAAAAGGATTGTGAAAGTCTCAACAGGCCACACAGCAACCATTTTATACCATATGTTGCTGTTTCCCTGAGTGGTCGGTGTCATCGTCACGACTGCCCTGTTACCGATTTCAGCTCGCCCACTACATTGCACATTAAAGTGCGTTCGTGAAAAATTGGGATGCATTTTAACAAGCTGTTTATCGTTGCGGACTTTGCGCTTATTGTTGGCCCAAGCAAACTTTTAGCCGGTGTCGACACTTAGGGGTTGTTCTTAGTGCAGGAGGTACCATGCCGCTACATTTCTGTCCGAAAGGCGTATCAGTAGCAAAAAAAAAAAGTTTCAAAAACTTTAGTGAAACTCTGGATGGTTACTATGTATAGTAGGCTGTACACCTATAAACAAAATTGCGTAAGCTCTCATATAGCTAAATTAACACAGAATATAAGAATACGTTACAAAGAAGGCTAATGACCGTTTTGTAATTTACGATATTTTGAATTCGTGGTATGGCCGTGTATGAGCGAAAGTACAATACGTTTTGATATGACAACGCCGATGCAAGGGGCTTTGAAATAATGCATAGGATTCTTTTTGACATAGATCCGTAAATGGGTAGCTTCGAATCCGTGACGCAATTGAAGGACAATTAAATTCGTCAAAGGTGCATCAAGTCTACGCACCAAGTTTCATACGAATTTATGTTCTTATGTAGATACCGCTTATAAACGAGCAATGTTAATTCGTTCTAGTTTATCCCGAACACCCGTATAGCCATTGTGCTTTGATGCAATCATTACCGCTTAGATTGATAACGATCGTAAAAACATAAAAAAATCACTCTTTTTTGTTTCGATTTTCTAGTGGATCGTTACGTGAGGGATACGTCATATATGGACTGCGATGAAGCAACAGGCATCCACAAAACTTTGCCCTGATGCTTTACCCTGAGAGAAAGCCCAGACCAGTTCGGCAGAGGAAGATCAGAGCTGAACGGTTGGAGTCATAGTGCTACAACAGTAAATAAATATAGCCTATAACGACTGTAATTTCTTCTTGTGTCCTTCGCCATTCCACCTCTCAGAAGCGACCAGCCATTTTCAGCTAAGCAACCACAGTGGCGGACCGCACCGGAAAGATGAAATGCGACGATTGAGGTAAAAGGTCACGTAGAACAGTGGTGTACGTTTGATCTCGTAATATATTTAAATACTCATTTAAGGAAGCCAAGTCAGAAATTAGTGCGTGTCTTTCGGGTTTCAACAGTTACCCTATTATAGCCAATAGTGCATCCTTAAGTTATGCGAAAGATAAGAAAAGTCACGATAACTTCGTAGTAATTGATATTGCTGAAAGGACATTAAGATCAATTGTCGGAATTAAAAATTCCGCTCTTTCCAGAAAAAGCTGAACCGGACGTCGAAGGGTCAAAGAATCATTGCTGTATTAAATAAAATCTCGCTTAAATATAACGTCAGTTCTATCACTGCACTAATTCTGCGTACTGTAACCACGTAAATAGAGTTGCGTATAACCTTGAAGACGATTTTATCTAACAATACTCCTAATTCAGTGTTTGGTGTTATTATCGCTGTCGTAGACCGCTATAATTACTATGACCCACTTGAGTTTTTCTCTCGGATTACTCGTACATCTTTATGTACTCAAGTTAATATCCTCAGTGGTTGTTCGGTCACCGCAGACTTTCGGGGGTTGCTTCCCCTTGGGAAGTTTGCAGTGGGGGACAAGAGGGAATGGAAACTAACGGACCCGCAGGGCGAATCAATGTGGCCACATGCTGTTGGCAAAATCAAGCAGCTGTGGAGGGCCTAAAGGCTACCTGGAAAGAAGACTAGCAGCTGTGATCGAGAAGTTGTCCCGACGACCCTTTGAAGGCCGAAGCAAATTCACAACCTCCGCTAAAAGATACGAAGACCCATACACTATCGTTTCTTCTCCAATAGTTGTCTTGGTCGAGTATCTGCAAATTGTATCATCGACCAGATCAATCTTAATGTTGTCAAGATAGACGAAGTTCCTACGAAACAGATAGTTCAACTGGTTTCTGAGCTGCCCGTTTTTACTGGACAAGTAAACAGAATCACGTTCCTGTTCACTCGATCTCATGAAATGTCTGTTCTCCGTCCCTTCTGCCTGTTGAATAAAGAGCAGAAATTCCATGATGTACAGTCGAATTAGGACTGCTATACCTTCAATACTCGAGCCCCCAATAATGACAGGTGCGTATTCTAATTGCATTAAATCATTGTTTAAGGGAGATGTTCGCTTCGCGTTGGGATTTTTTTCCAGTTAAAGTGGCCACATGTATATGGAATATGTGTGTCCTATTCTATTCACTTACGACCTTTCGACTCTTGGCCTACCTGGTTTAAAGCAAATGTTACGTTTAAGCCTAATGGCTTATCTTACCGTTTCTAACATGAAAGCTTAATGAGACAAAAAAATCAATTTTTTTGAATCATAAAATCATGATTTTTAATTTTGCGATTTTCCCAACGATTGGTATAATTTACAAACTTTGTTTTTATTCGATCACTTTACAGTCTCATTTTTCGAAAGCTAAGCGTCCGCATGGGCAAGTCGTATATGTTAAGGTAAAAGGCTATAAGCTAATTTCAAGTCCGTAATTTTGCCGCAGCCATGCAACAATGCAAAGGGCTAGAGATGTCCGTATTCTGTATGCTATCTTATATATACATATATATAACACAGTTAGGTGAAAAATGTTTTCAATATTGGTTGTTGTTTTCTGCTTACCCTCGATGGCGTCGCATGAACACTCGATGCCGTCTGGCTGCCGTTGGTAAGCCCACTAACGTTTGCTGGCGCTTGACTACCCGATGCAACGGTCGTACCAGCTGCAGAGATCGAACCTGCCATTAAAGTTGCACCGGCATGGGTGAGTCCTTGGCCGATTTGGTTGTTACTCGATTCATCCACGTCGTCTGCATTTCTGATGACGATGCAGTTCCTTCCATTTGCATCGCCATCTGCACCACAAGTGACAAAGCGAGACGAACACAAGGAAAAACAAGTACACAAAACACAGTAACAGTAACGGCGAAATAAAGTAGGCGTGCTTGTTAAAACCTCGGATAAGGTCGTACATGCTATACACAATTACTCTAATAACGTATGGCACACAACGTTCCTGCGCATGCAAGGTGTGCAGATTAACTTGGCATTGCGCCGGATAATGTCTTAGAAGTATAACGACCATTTGTAGATATGTAGGCATAGGCGGCAATTTCGAATACCTTGTCTCTAGTTCTAAGCTCAATAAATATTTAAAAGGTACAGGGCCATCCTAATCATCATTCACCATCACAAATGATTGCTTGCAGATAACTTTATTGACACAATTGTCGAGAGAAACGTTTTAGATACGTTTAATTTCAATAAAGGATTTGTTGATTAAAGCATTCTAAATGTTGGCAATAAAACCTGGTCGAAAAGACAACTTGGTAACATCTAAGTTAATAGATTTTGTTCCCGTCATACCGCAGTGGTAGTCAGAGTCCAAAATCGTGCAAAGAAGATGCGGTTCGTTCCCAGGTAGGAGCTGACCGTCTGAACCATTATTTACCACCACAGTATTGGACGCCAAATTCGAATACATTATTTTCCCTAAGCTGATAGATCTGCGTTTGATTGACAAGGTGTGCCCAAGTATGAGGCCGTTAAAATCCTACTGCAAATATGACTATAGATCGCTTCGCTAGCCATAAGCAACAGATAGTAACGCATAGATCGAAAATGGTAATGGCTGTGACATATTTCGAGTTACTGAGAAATTTTCTTTGATATTGTTATAGATGTGATTTTAGAATTATAGAATAGTATACCGACGCTGAACTAAAAAAACTTGAAGGAACTATTAGTACGATAGGGCCAGAGTCCCCCAAAAACCTCGTATCCAATTGCAAACGACAGCAGGAAAGTGCTCTCATTTATTCCAATGAATCTGCTTCATTGCGCTTCAGTTAACGTTCACAATCATGTAGAGACGAGGCTATTAATTCGAAGTCGACTCACTGGGCATAGTGATTTGGAGCAAAGTGGTTGATGGGAGCCTGGCTAAAATTGGGGAGTTAGTTGAAGCGCGGGTAGGTGTGACGGGGACGTTAAAAAGAAGAGCCCACATAGCAGACTCTAAAACGAATTCTGAAGGAGCCTAGCGAGTTTCTTTTGAATAGGGGCTGGTTGCCAAGTCTCCTTATTAAATCGATGACCCATGCCGAACTGCCTTGCTTTGCCCTGTTGACCATTGTTCCTCGCTTTGCAGGTTCAAGTTTGCTGGGTCCACTGGCGTTTCTATAATGGAATTCGCCAATCACTGTTTGAGGTCGTGCGGGATTGAAGCTTTTTCACGATGAGTCGCGTTTCGTCTGGTCTAAGATCGAGAAGCGTCACTGCCTATTGTTGGCCTGGCCCATTGGAGGTCACCTAGACAGAGGGCAATAAACTACGTACACTTTGAGTTTCCTATAAGCTAGATGCTTCGACTCTCTTTTTCGAAACATAGGTATTCGTGCGACCAAAAGGACACAGAGGTACTAGCAAACGCATCAACCGCGCTGACGTCTGCCACTTGTCCGTACTCTATACGTCACTACTTATATCAGCACTCCAAATCCTATTTGAATTGTACCCTTTGTGCTTGAGTGATGACATGAGTAACGATTAGCAGATTATGGTCAGTGGTATAGGCAGAAATCACATATATTGATAATGTTTTTTCTTAACTATCGAAGTATTTCGAGTGATTTCAGAAAACGACAGAGACCTAACAGATTTGTGTATGAGACAAGCATAGCATATGCATACGCTCGTGTACATTGTAATAGTCGCTCATTCACATATTCACTGTGCTAGTACCGTCATTGATGCCACCCAGTTGCCAGCGGCGTTTAAGGTGGGCGCACGTATATTTGTGAAAAATCTTTATGGCGTTGTATTTACAAGGAAGACATAGACGTTACGAACTGCGAGCCTTATTAAGTGTCGGAAGTAAAAGTGCGGGACTATAGTTAAATGGGGTTCGACAACTACACAGGTCGGTGGGTACGTAGGTAGGTTGATCGTTAGGTAGGAAATGCCGCTTACACCTACCTGCGGTAGGCGTGGATTGCTCTACAATCGACGCGGTATCACTGAGTGATTCGCTGACAGCAATCGGCGCGTGGAGATTCTCCCGTTCTGAGGACGGTACTGTAGACGATCGCCTAGAGTTTCCTTGTTGCCGTTGACCGTGCTGCTGGTCAAGATGGTGGTCCATACCACAAGCTTGAATGTCTTTGGAGGTGGACGCGTTTTCCTCGCCGGCCTCGTCGATGGGCTTGTCAGCCAGCGTATCGGCCATTCGTCGCTTGGAGGGTGAGTCACCCTCTTCCAGCCTTCTATGACTCAACCTCCAATGAGATTGTCCTTTCGTATAGAGCCATTCTATGCGTTCGATCAAAAGAATAAGCCAATAGTACTTGTAACACAATTATACAATGTCTCTGTAAGTCAAGCGTTATTCGCGCGTGGAAGTACTAATACTACATAAATGTATTGTCACCATTAAACCGCGACCAAAAGCAGAATATGTCGCAGCAGACGATTTGAGTAAATTGTCTTCATATCAGTATACTCTGTCTGACCGGTTTATAACGCGCGCCTTAGTAGAAATGCGTGTACCAATGAGCAAAAATGTGGTGAAATTTCGGTTCTTGAAAAATCTATGAAATCAATTTCGGCTTATTGTCATCCTTGCGTATTGGAAACAGAATCAGACAGTTGATTCTACTGTGTTCTGCCACAGCGAAAAACCATCTATAAATACCAAGTCCGCCATTAATAAGGCCAATAAAAATAAGACTTCGTCCTAATACAGCGTTGGCTTCACCTGTCAGAAGCATTTTATGCATGGGCTATTTTTTTTATAAATATTTTGGTCTCTATACGATTATATATATATATATAGCACCGTCAATAAGGTTGTATATCCTGCGTAAAGTGCAATTGTGACCGTACAGGTGCGAGACAAACTATGCATATCTTCCAGCGAAGTTCTCCTTCGGTTTTCGATTGTTCCAAGGTACTTGAAGAATGAGCCAATAATGAAGATTTGCACAATGGAACGATTTGCACAACGATTTGGAATGGCGCTACCCTTTTTCATTTATGCGCGATTTTAACAACTACGTCGAACTTTTTTATGCAACATAGCAAAAGTTAGATGAGCAATTGCCGTAACAGACGAACTTTAAACTTTCAGCTCAGCTCTTAACGTATTCTTTATCGCGTGCTTTGCTAACATTATCTAATCATTTTATATGATTAGAACTTTTTCAAAAATGTTACCATTAACGGAGTTCTTATTTATCGGCATACAGCATATAAATAATTGTTGATTCATTGGACCATGCAGCATCAAAGCTTAGCTAATGAAATGTCTGCGATGATTTTTTAGAAAACTGCAGGTCTGCTAAAGTTTGATGGGATTATAACGATGCACCAGCAAATGTATCCTGAAGAACGATAGTTAGGGTTTGTAAGTCTAACTACACAATCATTGGTGACGATTTGTATAAAGTATTTAAAGACTGAACTTTTGTATTGAATTGTAAAGCAAATATGTCGGTAGATGAGTCTAGAACGTAATATGCGATGGCCAATCAAGACCGGTTCAATGAACGTATGTCTATCACATTAAGAGCCAATGGCCACTTTATCTATCCTGAATACACTGTAGTATAGCTGGTTTACATTGTATCCAGCTTCTGTGCTACATAGATCCATCACTAAATGTTACTGAAAGAGCAGAAACAACATGGCGGCTCATGGCTCTATTTGTGACCAGATCGTTAACTCTAGTAAAGTCGTCATTATCTTGAGAACCGTTAGAGGTAGGAAAAAACAAAGGAGAGGCTGTATATATAAGGGCAGTATATCTAACGTCTGGCTATACAATAATGCTTCCGCTTCGAGATGCACAATAGCCCTATATCGCAATACCTACATTACTTTTTGCAACAAACAGTGGCGGGCGCCACATGTCAGCGTTCCCCAACAATAATCTCAAGAAAAAAGGCGTGAAGGATATGTGTTGATCGTACCACTGAGTGAATTTCATTGTATGAGTGTAGGAAGTCCTAAATCGGAATATAACTAAATGACCTTTAGACTACGTTTCTCATAAAAGGTTACTCCATGTAATATTTGCCGCTATTTCGTATCGGACAAACAAATATTGGCGGTCATAGTTCCCTATTGACGTGTGACTAAGTGAATTGAAGACCAGCGATGAGAAGAAAAGACCGGAGAACTCTACGTAATTTTAAACCTATGTCGACCCTGAATGACTCACTTCGGCAAAAAGAAATACATTTTGTAGCCGAGAAAAATACGGCGCCATCAGTATGCGATCATTTTTAACATGTTAATAAGCACCAATGATATAGGTTGAATCTAGACGAAATGGGAAAAAATATGTTTCCGATGTTTATTATGGCAACATCATTGCCGCAAGCTTAGATACGGCGTGCTTATACCGACTGGTTGTTAGTTATGTGTATATATGGTATACGTTAGTAAATCCATACATATATATGTAGTCAATTAAAGAACATTTTCAAGACGGCGCTTTCTTCCTGAAGATTATTGCACAACTTTTCTATAGTTTGCCGCATACATTGCTGTCCATTAAGCTTATAGGGCACAAATTACACAATGTACACGTTTACTATCTCCTATTGTCTACGGTTTTCTTTTGTCCAAAACACTAAGAATTCGTTGATTAAAATTGATATATAAGTACATGTACGTAATAACAAAAAGCTAAGCTTTAGTTGTAACGCCATTGAAGGTACTGTTATATATGTTTATGTATAATTCGTGCTTTACGATTCAGCACTAATGAATAAAGTGTAGGTATTTTAGCTCTTAATACACTATGTATTACTGTTGTTGTTACTATTTATATAATTTATATGGGCATCTTTTTACCGGTGGATCCAGGTGTAGCGGCGGCAGTATGCGTCGTTGTGATCTTGGAAGTGTTCGCGATGAGGTCGCTGGCGGAAACAGTCGAGCCCCGGTGCATATCGTGGCCCCCGGGGCCGGCCGCCATATTGCTGTCGCCCCCGCACTCGCTGTTCATGCTGGCCGAGCTCACTCGACGAGAGTAATCATAATCGACCACGAGCATGCTGGCTAATCTCATATGAATGTCGGGATCTCCGGAGCCAGGCATGACGCCGTGTGGCGGACCCTCGCCTAGCAGACCGGCGGCGTCGTCATTGTTCTGAAGTTCTGGTTGATAGTGCACCTGCAGACGAGTCGATGCGAATGAACCAAGAAGGATGAATTGCCAATTTTTATCCCTGCAATAGCTGCTTCTAGGAAACCTAAAACAGTGCTAGCAGGCTGAGGGACGAGCTTAGCTCTGTTCCGGTCCGTACCATTGCAGTTTGCTACGAGTTTCTCCGCACAGCGCTCGAGGCAAAGGCGCGACTGCAGTCGACGAAAGAGTAACGCTGATTGGAACAACACAGCGGCAGCAAACCTTGCTTTCTCAGGCCAAGTCTGCCTGGAGAGGGTATGCAATAGAACGGCAGGCATACTTTTACTGATTTTCCTCGCTAGAACTAGCGAGCTCGCTAGTTTGCCTAACCGCTTTTCTCATCCTACATTCTTCCGCTTAGGTTGGAGTGAACTGGTGTTTAGTGAGTTAATTAAAGAAGCTAGTATAACATACGCACATACAGCCGTACAAAACAATGCTGCGTTACGTGCACATCGATGAAAGGCTCACAGGTTCGCAGGCAGGTAGAGACACCTACATATAGTCAGCAGCAAATGCAGGAAATCGACATGCACGCGGAGGAAAGCTAAACAGAATTAGCCTTAAACTCTTCCTTCATAAATACCACTTTCTTGTTCTGCTGCCCGGTCCTTTTAAGTCGTTTGCTTGACTGTAAATAGATGACCATTCATCGCTGACTTGGAGAGAATCAAAGGTAGCACTGAAGACTGTCGAGCTTTTATTGCTCAGTCGAATGGACCGGAGGCTGCTACGAACATCCAATAATAGTAGTTTTCAAAATAAAAATGAATAGCTTCTTTATTTTTACCTTTTTAAGTGCCTCGAGCACTTTAACGCCGTCGGTAAAGACTCGGTATGTGAGCAAGAACGTATTGAGGAAGTCAATCGATAGGAAACGTAGGTCGGTGAGTCTCTCAAACAGCCGTTCTGGACTGGCGTATCTGATCTGAGGGAGCTTGCAGGAGTTGAGGGTTCGACTGAAGCGGATGTCTACATCGTCCTTGAACAGGCGGGAATCGTTCCTTATCGAGTGAGGCATCGTGATCGAGGACGCGTCGCTCAGGGTTCCGTGGAACAGATCGTTAAAGTGCACATTGTCAATGCACTGAAATAATAAGCAAAAAAAAAAAAAAGAAACGACATCCATAACAAATCCATCACAAATAGAAAGAAGATGCAACGACAACAACGATAATAATAACGATAATAGTAGTAACAACAGGAGTTGTAAGTAACGATTAAGTTGACTAGGTCAGCGAAAATATGATTTATGTCGCCAGTAAGACTAGCTAATAGGTAGACCGTTCTCTTTCCTCCTGTAAAACCCTTCATTCGTAGCGTGCATAACCGGTAGTTTGCCTTTTTTGTGTTCTTGTTATCAGTCGATGCTTACTCGATTTCCATCCATACATCCATTTGCCGTAAGATTGCTTTTCAGTTTGCTAGATTATCAGAAGTGCAGCGTCTACCAGAATGACGGAGGTCAGCAAGTAACGTCACTTAGGATATGCAACCGGTCCCCGTGTTAAGTAATGTATTTGCTTTTTAATCTTAGAGCCACGTTGTAATCTAGGTTCGAACCCAGGCATAGGCGTACAGGCGCGATGAGTGGCCGCCAGTCAGCCGTCTGCCTGCCTGATGGAATTGTGTCTAAGGGCGATACAGGATGTAAAAAACTGAAATATAGAGGACACCCAACCCAGTAATCCGAGCTATCCAGAATGGCGGTAGGAACTGGTGGGTGTACCCGATCCGGGTAGATGTCATGGTTTGATGACGATGAACCCGACATCAATCGTTTAAACAGAGCCTAATGATGCAACATCGTATAAGGTTGTTTTAATCCAGCCGGCTGGTATATCCGTTCGAAGTGGTCTGAGGCACGACAGGCTCCAAAGAGCACAAAAACATCTGGCAGGCTAAACTAGAGCTTACGCGATAATACTAGTATTTCGACAAATGAGAAACCGAGAAATACCGAGGAGTCGACCTGTGCCGCAAGCAACTTAACAGCTGGGGGTAAATAATAATATCATATATTCAGAAGATGTAGGTTACCCTGACCTTAATACAGGGGGACAACTAGCAGTGGAGGCTCGTCTGTCCTGCCACCACCGCAAAGTTAACTGCATTGAGCAATAGCCATGGCAGTCGGCGTAGCCATTGTCCAAATTAAGCCAGCTTGCTACCAAATCCTCCTCATATTTTCACCTCATAGGTCAACCATTTCGTTTGTTTTCCTATTGACAGCATCGCTATTCCCATAGATCTGAGTACACTATGAACACTCCCCTGAAAGTTTGCCGCTCGGCTACATATGACATTGTACAAAATCGTGTGTCGATGTTTTAGGAGAGATCAATTTTTACAGTTCAAGACGTCTCGACAAGAGGGTTTGAACGAATGTTCTATTACCTTTGAACAGAGGCTATCCAAAGTGTGTACGCCCCCCCAAAACGCATATCGATAATGAATAAATGTTAATGTTAGTAAGCTCAAGGAATAATTCGTATCAATATAGATACGGTAAGTCTCTGAGATTTATCTAGTTGACTCGGTCCCGTGTAAAGGTTTATGTATACTTCTTTTTTTTTTAAGGAAAGCTCTATAGATGCATAATGAATGCTAATACTGGCCTTATTTTGCCGAGCTTTAAATTAATCCTTGCCATTATATAGTATATATAAATAACTGTTTATTTGCGTTGGCTCTATATAGTGTGTCAACGGTGGGAGTTGGAGCGGCGACCTCTGGGCTTTCTAAATGGAAGACTTGGCCGTCGAAGTTAAACACAATAATACTGCTTAAATATATTTTCTTACAAAAAAAACGAAGACGACCCAGTCGATCGACAAGAAAATTGATTATGGATATATGCATGCTTATTGCCCCCTTCAGTACTTTGTGACAGAATACCTAGATAAGCTGTAGCTCTACGGTCATATGAGTTGAAAATATTCAAACTCTAATAAAACAGGACCATTTTGTCAATAGTTTAATATATCATATATGTATAACCGTCTCGAAGACAGAAAAAATTAACTAACGCGAACGTAAACAGAAGTCTGTTAAACAGAAGTCTGTCGGAATAAAGGATTCCTTGAAAAGCCTTCATATGACTCCCAGGAATTTCTACCATTATTTTAGATGTAATAGATAAATGTAGATGTTTTTTTAGATTAGCATAAATTTTTAACGAAATTCATATGTATTATATTTTTTTTTGACATTTTTTCGAAAAATGAGCATTTGGCTCCACTATCGTATCATTTTGAATTATTTAACTATTTAGCCAATGACATCCCAATCCTTACAATTGTGGGTTACATTCAAACGATGCTGTAGCGTGGCTCACTTCGTTCGACGCAAGTCATTAGAACCCCACCGATAAAAAGATATAGAGAGAACGTTTAAAGTAGAAACATATTACTGCCGCCAACAGGAGCAATCTCAACTTTTTCTAAGACATAATACTTGAGAAGATAAATGTTGGCGAGTTGTGACGGCGCAACATTTTTCAGCGTCAATGATGAACGAACGTGAGACATCTACGATGTTCATGCGTCATCGTGCAGTCTGATTATCATAATTATATTTAAAAGAATAAAATGAACGTCGGCAACATCGTGTTCAAAATCGAGTGAAGCAGTAATGCTAATGAAAGGGGAAGGAAATGAGAGGAGGCAGCAGGAGTTCGACGAAGAGAAACTACGAAAAGTGCCTATGAGTTAGACGTCTCTTGCCGCAGGCCGAACAAACTTCGGGGGACGCGGAACGGTCGACGGGGTTTGGGGCAGGCCACGAACCGTCAATGTGCTCCGGGCTTTAGTGAACCTTCTGCGACTAGGCTGTAAGTAGATCGGGGCAGGTGGGGAGCAGCTGGGAACTGGTGGGTAAGAGGAAAACAGAGAACGAAGAACTTTTTGTGCTGCTTTTGTGAAAGACGATCGCTCTGCTATGTTGCTGCCATTGCTTGCATCGTTTCTGCTCCTGCTGGCATGCCTGAGCTTGCGGATAAGCCCGTTCGCCGGCATGGACGGATGCGAAATTCGAGCCATGATTGCGACTCACTAACTGCGGTGCTGTCGCTGCTCGTGCAGCTTAGAGGATTGCTTCGACTGCGTTGACTGCCGGCTGAGTAGTCTGCGGCCGCAAGTTCACCGCCCGCCGCTATTAGCGTGACCAGGCAAACCGGGGTTCCGAGCTTTTTGCCGATCCTACTTCGTACGTCGGACTCACTGAACGACCGTCGGCCAACGAAACAGTGACAACGTCAAAATCATCACGAGCTTTCAAATTTAACGGAACCAGAAGGTCGACAGAGTAGACGACGTGAAGCGATTCGAGAGCAAGCACCACAGCGGCAACAGGGGCAAGACGACTTTTGCGGTGGAGGTTCGATCGTCTGTTTGAAGTATTAGAAAAAAAAGCCGACTTGCCTATCGTTTGATCGACAATCGTTAACGTCGTCAGAAGTCTTCTGCGGCCAGTTGGAAATGAGAGGAAATCAAAAAGTGAATACTCTAATGAAGAACACCCATACGTCCCCAGGCATTACCGTACAGTTTGTACAAGAAATATACGCACAGATCATCTAACCAGCACAAAAGTGGTCTCACCAACTTCGGATAGAGTATGGAAATCTGCTTTGGAAAGTATAGAGCGTCAAATGCAAAGCTCCTAAATACACTCTAGATATGAAAGAACATCGAACCCGTTACGTCTCGCAATGACACATGTAGACCAGGGGCCACATATGTTCTTCTAAGTCTCTTAGAAGAATTATTATATTGGAACAAAAGCCATGGTGGGTTTGAGCTAAACAAAAAAATTCGCTAGCATTTCGCTCAAACTCGAACAGCAGGTTACTTTTTCATGTATACGCCATCGTTTCCCGTAACCTGCCCCATCTCTCAATCAATTTGCCCACTCCGCTCGTCAGAGAGGTTTTCAGGTTTGATACTGAAGAACTTGTCCAACCAATATGTGGTACACTCGTAGTTGTCAAGTGTACCGTTACGGCTTACATTTGTCGCTGACCGGAAAGGACGCGAGTGCTTTTCACGGTCAAGCCCATTGACCAAAAATCATCTGTGCCGTTTCTCCCATCGTCACCGCAGTACACTTGCACATACTGTTGCCTCGCTTTAGATGCTAGGAGAGGATTAAGTGTATACGCAAATAGTTATCCACGTGTCTTCCATTCAGGCTTGACAAAAACGTTAAGGAGCTTTATTACACTGCGAAGGATGAGATGCGATTTTACCGTATCAGCATATTGGACGACGTTTGTGTCAAGATGCTTCAATCAAATCAAGACTTTCTCATTGAGGAGTACACAGCTTCATTCTGCGTCGCCTTCTCCTGCTGACACCATATAATTTACACAGGATCAAACAGGCCAAAGACGTTGCCGGCGAACACTATTTGATGATGAAATGTCGTAATATAGTATCATTAGAAAGTTCGTTCGACATACAAAGTTGTTATAGATCTATGTATTTCACGTGTTCGAATCTACCTGATAATAACGAATAAAAGAATTTAATTTAACTACCTAATAATGAGGTATGGTCAAAGATGATCTACAAGTTTCCGCCTAGTTTTAAACTGATCCTGCCAGGACAAGTGTACCCACCTGGGAGATATCTGAGGTCCAGGCAGCCTTCTCCTGCATGGTCGGTGCTACCAAATGGATCGTAATTGGAGGGCCTGTTTTGAAATCGACGATTATTTTGAAGTCTAAACCTCCGTAGTCTTTCTCCTGGCCGTTAGAAGATGCCTGGTTGTTCTGGTTTAAATTTAGTTGACTATCACAATTGCTCATCGATGAGCAGATGGACCCTGTGTATGAAATGGATACCAGGAGTAACAAAAAAAGGGAATAATAACTTAGGTTAGTGGCTAATTTTCCCTGCTAGCTGATTGAAGAAACAATAACCGAAAAAAAAATTTTTCGCTCCCCAGCAGCAGTAAAGAAATGCTGGGTCTTCCTCATATCTGAAGTAGGGCCAAAAACAGTCCACAGTCTAGATTCGGAAGTTTCAAACAATTTATCGAACTGGTTATTGCGTTTTATCGGTGCTATTAACTTGGTGCACAACAACAGAAAGATGGTTCTGATCATTCCTATTACGAATTCTGGTACGTTTTGATAAATAGCATTATGTGCATATATAAAAGTATAATTGGCTTTTTTTTTTCAATTTTCCCTCCTGTGTTAATCCAAGCACACACATACATACATAGATGTGCCAAATAGCTGTTGACTCGATCAGCGCATCATTACAAAATGCGCTATAGCATGAATATATAATGCTAATGTACATGAAATATATATGGCCTAACTGGCTTTCTCTGATGCTTCTAGTTTTGCATGTCCTCTATAGAAGCAGAGCTTACGTACTGCTCATGTATAGCAATCCTCTAATTGATTACGAGATGTTACAATTTGAATAGAACCAGATCAAGATATTTTTATGTAAACTGTTTAGTAGACTGATAAACTGAGGAAAAACTGATTAGTAGAAAAGATGCTGTCGGTGTTCAGAGGAACTTTCTGCTTCTAGGTCTTTAACTTTGAAATTACGTCAAGAATTTCAGTGGCCTGTATCCACCAGGATTCTTTCCCGTTCGTTAATAGCGAATAGCCCCTGCTACCGCCTGTGTGACAATCGCGTTCACTGGGAAGGGGAAGGTGGGGGAAATTAAGGAGAATCGGGACACGAGTTAGGCCAGCACAGGCGCCAGAGGCAGATAATTCGTTCCATCACGAATCAATTTCAGGGAATTTTATTGCACATGCGGCGGTTTAGCTTCCCCTGCAGGATCTACTGCCTCAGGATTTTTTGCGATTTTCAGGACAGTACCAGTAGCGGTTGAAGGAAGCGTGGGACCCACAGGCCGAAAAAAGTCTAGCCCAGGACCAACTCCGCCGAAAAAGAGAACAAGAAAATAGGAAAATCGCTGCTTTTTTATGTCGAGGGAACCATTAAGGAAATATTCGACCAGTGCTGACGATTCAACAGACATGCAATTTGGAGTTTCTATGTCCACCTCACTGATAGTCACCTGTTTGCTTCACTACTGAAGTTGTGCCCTCCAATGAAATAGCTTTAGGTAATCTGCGTAGATATATTGAGGGTTCGTGAGTATATACAGCTCACATTATGAGAACAAGGTGTGGTATTTTTGATACGTAGGTTGATGAGTGATCATTCGGCAACTACATGCAGAGTGTTTTTATCCTTATAAAATAATTTAAAGAACTTTAAAAATTGGTAAAAGGAAAATGACAATTTATCTAATGAGATCATAACTCTCCGAGACATCGCTTTGTCGCTGAAAGCGCAACTGTGTGTAAATGTAAAATCACAAGTATCATTCCTTGTAAAAGTTATTGTTTCGACTAAAAAAGTTAGTGAAGGTATTTTTAGGAAGGTTCCTGCTCTGTGTTTGATGATCAGGTCAATTAAGTTAGCTGAAATCAACTAGTGATACTAGCGCAAGTGAGAACGACTTTGGATTTACCTTGCTTAGAATTTTCATCCTTCTAGCTATTTGAAAACCATTAGCCGTGACACATTCTAATAGTTCCTTTGATATAATAATTTGAAATAATTCTTGGTATAGTTTATGGCAGTAATCAAATATTTTGTCAGCTGATCAAATTGACAATATTGAAATTAGAACTACAAAAATCCTACAAATGGTAATCAAAAATATTTAATGAAAACAAGGACCTTGCAGATTGCACTACGAAGTTTTAACGAAAGTATTAGCCAGAACTTCTTTTATTAGTTCTGTCTCTCTCTCTCTCTCTCTCTCTATATATATATAACAACATATATATATATATATATATATATATATATATGTTGTATAATGTCTATTAAACTACGAAGTGATCAACGACGCGGTCAAAGCTAATCTAGAGGGTATAACATCAGTACCACTGATTCTACTATACGGCAAAAACTTCTTCTGGTTTCATGGAGATTGACGTAATATTAACTAGGTTAACGGTGTGTCAATGAGAGATGCTCTCCTATAGCAACTACCTTATTTTGATATGGTCTTACAGATGGACACGTACTTAAAAATTGATATGCCAAGTACGAAAACTTAGCGAAAATAGGTCCAAGTGTGACAAGGCTCGTTTTATTGTAAAAAAAAAAAAACTCGACTAAGTGATTCTTGTCAGAAACAGTTCTTGCGGCCTCAAGTAAGTTAGAGCCAGGTAAGTCCTGTGGGCATTGTGATCAACACCGCGGTTTTTCGATATCGTGCCGAAGCACCACTCAGTTTCACGAGTAAGAATCCAGCTGAATTAGTTTTATGACTAAAAAATAACAAGAATTGCTAATCTCTAAATGTTTCAGTAGAAAGACATAATAAGCACTGAACTAGCACTATCAGACCTTACTTGAGGTTATTGGATGAAAAGAAATCTCATTATGGTCAAAGCGCTGTAACAATTTATTTCAGAGATCGAGGGACTTCGTGTCAGATACAAGGCGTACTTCAAGATAAACCTAGTTGTTCATGATTGAAACGAAAAAGTTGGGCTTTCTTCAGTGCTACACTCTGCCACTTAGAGAAAAGCACAAATCAATTGACCAAATTAATTTACAATAACGAAAATACAAAGAATAAACGAAATGTCGAAGACGATTCGTTGCCGGTGGCCGACTCTACTCTTGTCTATGGAACTACAAAATTATCGTCTTACATTAAGTTAATGTGCAAGATCAGGTATGGCGTTTCGATCAGGCTATGGTATAAATAGATGCTTGATTTTAGAAAATATTTATCTTCTTTTAGAGCTGTCACTTACCTTCTCCATCGTCAATCATAAACTGAAACTGCTCATTCGGATCCTCGATGAGCGTCGCGTCTGCCAAGGGTATTTTGCCTATGCCTGGAACGATAAGTTTTTTTAGGGAAGTAATGAAGATTAGTGAAGTGCTTGGATGTTATTGAATCTTTTATTATTTAACTAGACAATGCAACTTTCGCACATACGATCTCTAATATATTTTAGAATTTCCGATTGGTCCGTTTTGCTATGAACAGCGTAGTGTTTAGGTTTGCTTTGGGCGTACCGCTCCTTCATTGAGTTGCGCTTCAATAGAGTGCTAAACTGTACGAAGCTCACTCACCATTGTACAAATATCATTATAATATTATATAGTAATTCTCTGCTCGACGAAAAAGTTACCTATTATTTGCTCCTTTGTAAACCAATCAATTCTAATTTTCTAAAATGTCAATAGAGAATACACGACATAGTGTTATATATGTAATTTTATTACTCTTGACGTACATTAATATTATTCTTTCACGTTAGACTATTAATAGCAGTTTCGATCTTGAGGAGCTCAGTCCACCGAACCGCGTGTTCTAAGTGGATTAATAACGATCCTGCCAAAAAAGCATCGAAAAAACACATCAGGATAACATTTGACCGTCTCACGTGGGGTAACCTTGGAAGCCGTTTCGATACAAACCTTTGGTAAGATTCGCAAGTGTGGTACAACCACATGGGGTCTAAAGTATCTGCAAGCGCATCGGTTTCATGCTTTGAAAATTGCTATTATTTAGATCTAGGCAAATTTCAACAGTTTCTGCCTAGGTGAAGAAAAGGAGTACATGTCGGCAACGTGAAGTTAACGAAGTAGATAGACAGACGCTTAGACGATTACTGAAAAAATTACCCTATAACAAAGGTGCTTCGTTATTTTCTTCATGTAGATCTGCAAATGAATGCATGTTTATTAAAAAAAAAAAGAAAAAAAGTAGTATCAGATGCGCCGACTTTTAACATCGCGTCAAGCACGGAGAAGTGCGCACCGATACGCAAAAGTCCTCCTTTGACAAGGAGCAGATGTATAGAATGTATTCCATACCGTAAAGTGTTGGCAGAACGATTAGGAGTAATGCTGTATAATTCCTGTGGTTTTACTAGATGTATTTGTTCGGGTAAATGGCTCAAGTACTGTGTGACGAATAGCCGATTTCAGCTTCTTATTGTTTTCCCTGTCCGACCTATCGGGTTTATTGATCCTAAAAACTTCGCTCAATCGTGGTCTACTCGTTGATTGATCATTAGAAACCAGGTAGAGCGTCTCAGATGACCATATCACATCATGTGGGTTAAGCGCATCGTATGTTAACGACGCTGCAACGTTCTGTATAATAAGTACATCGGAAACTTCTCTTATGCAAAAGTGGCTTAATAGAACCTACCGCCAGAAGCAATATACTACGAACGGTGCGTAGATTCCGTTCCAACTGAGTCTTTTCTAAAAAAAGGGGCAGCATATTACACGCTGACAAAGAGTTTGGCTGCGAGCAATACGTATGTCTGGAATTGGCTTTTCCTCTGTCAAAATAGTTAGGACAGCAGCAAGAATCTGTAACACTTATCCTGTCAAAACAGTTAGGACAGCAGCAAGAATCTGTGACACTTATCCATGGGCTTGTTTCAATGTCACTACTTCATCATGAATGTACGATTTCTTTAAAAAAAAAAAGCGGGACTCCATTACTTACCTATAATTAAAACCGACAACTCTATCAGCTTCGTTCACTTTCTTAATGTGTCATAGGAATATATGTTAACCCTACGGCGCGCTTGTCCAACTAGCGACTGGAGACGTATTCAAGATTATTGAGAAAAAACGAGCTAGATTAGGCTGATGCTGGCGAACGTACTCCAGATGCAGTTTCGGATGTATCTCTATGTGCGCAAGATATTAATAGTATCCAGGGATATTAGGGCGCATAGGAAAAGAAGGAACTACAGGATCTGGCAACGAAAAGACGAGCAGCAATAGATACGGGACGCACCAAACAGTAACGGCAACGTCAACAGCAGCCCTAGCGGGCCGAATGATAGAGTAATATTTGGAAATTGCGTTTCGGTCGCCTTCTTGGCTAACCTTCTCTCTGGTCCATTAAAAAGGCATTTACAGGCTTCTTGCGCACAAGTTCACGTGGACGGCAAAGTATTCGGAAGTCGACTATCGTAGTGAAGGGGAAGCGAGAAGGCAGAACTGAGGCAAAGCTTTGCGGCTCCGGGAAAAACTGACGCATATATAGTGGCATCAGATGCCTTCGATGCGGCGCTGAGTACAGCCCGGAAACGATGTTTGTCAAAAGAATGCAGGAACGGGCAGGAGGCATTCGCCCGTGGACTCCTAATGGGTCAGTATTATAAACTGGGAAAACTTGAAAAGAGAAGCGGGAACGATTTGGAGCGAAGGCTAGAATAAGTTGTTCGGTTGAGCGGTTACACACTATTACTTCACTACAGCAGGTAGAACCCGGGCTTTTTTGAGTGCTTAGAGAAATCAGTGAGTGGCACTATGCAGGGCTGAAAAGTATGCGGGTACTTGTGTAAATACCACCATACAAAAGCGGCCTGTGTTAATCGTTTGGCGTTCATGTCATTTGCTTCGTTCCTTTCCTGCGTGGCGCTGCGCTGCAGTATCACAGCGCCAAGTGTCTTTTTGGATGACCTGCGTATCGGTGGTCATGTAGAGCTGACCTTTGCTTTTCCCATCAACAAATGCGCTACGATACGCCCTCCTGTCCCAGTGGATGAACCTGCCCTACAAGTAGCTCATGTAGGAGAGCTGCCTGATGCTGAATCCAATATGTAACGTTCAGCGCTAAGATGCAGCACAAAGTTAGAGGGCAGAGTTAGAAACGAGAACGTCGCTCGTCTTTCAGCATATAAATGATATGACTTCTTTTTAGAACGGTCCTGGTCAGCGTAAGGGCAAACGGAAGAGTTAGGGCCGAACCATTCGAACTCAATGTGGAATTACTTTTGTAATGGACAAATGGCTTCCCTTCTTAGTACCCCTCTAACATTAGGAAAATGGTGAGTTCAAGAATGCAGCGCGTAAAAGGGAAATCCACATACGCTCTAGTTGTAATTAGCGAGTTTAATAACTACGTATTATTTATCCGCTAAATGTTTTAGGCGGCGGAACCATTAAACACGGATAGAGCACGGACTTGGATCGGGCTCCGATACCGGCGTTAAACAGACCTGTCAGATTTAGATTCATATCTAGGAAAGGAACGTTACGGGATTATCGTTAAAGAATTTAAACATTGGACTACATATATATATATATATATTCAACAATCCAAGGAGAGGTCGCTGATAGCCGCCGTGAGAGTACGTTTGCAGATCTATTTTGCTATCTATTTAATGACTGAAAGCGGCACGGGTTAAAGCAAACAAAAAAATTAAGGAACACGAATTTCGGCATTGAATATACTTAGTTAACCATGGATCTCTTAATAATAAGTATCGTTAGAAATGCAATAAATAATGGGTATGACAAACAGTGGCCATAGCAGCTGCAGTGTCAATCAAACGACAGGAGAATGAGGTATGAGAACGCGGATGAGCTGATTTGTAGAACGGTATAAATATACAGTTAGCGTTACTTTTACCCTCAACGAATGATGGTCACTTAAGTATTTTCGGCTTTAATTAGTGTTGTGTTTGTGCCAACTGTCAGGACAAATTGCGCACTTGAGCGAACTCCGTGACCTTTTTTCACGTCTGTGAAAACCCTATAATCATTTACAATTATAGTATTTCAAATTGAAAGGCCAACTCCAGAAACTGGAAGGTGCTTTTCAGAAACTATGTTTTGAGGTCTTCTCTTGAAGCTTACTTTATATATATATATATATATTACTGCAGATAAGTTTACGATAGCCTCACAATTTAAATACTACATAATGCACTATCTTAATAGCGCATATCAGTTTATACTACCTTACAGTCTGCTCATCGAGATGGGTCCGTAAACGGCACCTTTCACTTGCCAGCCCTTAGATATAGCATCGCCAATCTGTCTAGCTCAATTTCCTATTAACCTGCACTCTCAGCTAGTATCGATTTTTGGTAAATTGTTCGCAGATATTATTGTCCTTATTTTGTAGTCCTGATCTTACACACATTAAACGCTCTACCTAAAATTACGTCTTTTCGTCGCCTACTTATCGCTACGTATTTTGTTTTTGATGGACTTAGAAAATCCTCTACGGTCGTTGACTTTTGACGAACAGGTCCATTTCGACCACTACACATCTTGCTAGCTATTGGAGCTTCGTCTATGTACGAAATCGAGCCCAAGTAAACTAACTAGCTTCTTTGGGCCGGTATGCGTACCGGCCGTAACCGTACATAATAGAACGCGTTGCGAACGCTGGAGATTATTATTGACATCATCTTACCAACCAAATAGAAGAACTTGTCTAGTCCATAAATGATTAACGAAGCAGTTATATAAATTAATGGAGACCTATTGCAAGCTCCTAATTTTGTTCCACATTCAATGAGTATTTTTACCTTCTATGAGGTGTAGCTTGCCGGCGGATGTCCTGTTGCATAGCAGCATGTGATTGGTAAAGAGGTAACACTGGCGAACCTGATCGCTTCCCTTCGAGACGATGCGGGCGCGCCGCGACTTGTCTACTGCCGCCGCCTGAATCACATTGCCCTGACGGATAAACACCTGAAAATAATGCAGTGAGATTAGAGAAAAGTCTCGTCGTCAATAACCTATCATGTACAGATAGCAATATGTTTAGCAATAAATAAAATAATTATATTGATCGTATATATTAACGGTGTGTTTAATGCATCTAAGCTATAAGCAGATGCACACAAATGCATGTCATAATAGTAAATAATATTTGTTCAAGGAAAAACAGGATCCAGAAACGTACTAGAAGCAGATGGTGGATAGCGCGGCGTAAGTGCCGTCATATGCTCTCCTTTGCTACTGTATTATAAGGAACAGACTGTTTACTCTGGTGATCTTAGAGTATCGGCTGGATGAGGATGCATCACCTTCAACTTGCAACGACAAGACTACGCATTTCCGGAACACGCAAGCAGGCATCCCTGAGAGAGCGTCAACGATAACCCCGGAACCTCATCAGGTCCCACCCCGTTTCGGGTTTCCCACTTCACCGTTGTCTCGCCGCGTTACTGACAACTTCCACAACGTCGGGCACTAGCAACGCATATCTGGGCGACATGCCGACTGAGTCAGTCGGCCTGCGAGAGCAATCGTACCATTAGCTGTCGCAGCATAGCCTACGCAGATCATCTGGCGCTTGCAGAAAATTTTGACAGCATCTTGTGCCATAATGATAGGGATCAGATGATAGTCAGAGAGTGAAGAAGGGAAAGCCAGGTTGGGCAAATGGAAGCTAACAAGCGAGAGAAAGTCACGCGGGTGGGGGGCAGAGACAAGGAGGCGAGGATGGTGATCTCTTTATTAATCACTGTCTGGTACTATTCTTTTTGTCGTGTCCCGTGTTTTCTCCTGTCTGTCTTGCTCTTATTGTCTGAGTGACTGTAGTCTCCTTGCCTATTCTCTGGCCAATTTGCCACAGTAACACTGTCTTCACATTATTGGGACGTAATGTGGGGTACGTGGACAAAAGGTAACGCTGTGACAAAGGGTAAGTCGCTGATTATAATGCAGGTGGTGACAACTGCAGCAAAAGCATACGATGGAATGAGAAAAATGGCACAAACGGCAGAGTCTTTCAGAATCCGGCACGGAGCCGGTGCTTAGGCATCAGAACCGAACGAATCAAGCAGTGTATGGATGGTCGATGAAAAAGCCATTTCCCCATAGCAATAGGCTGTGGCATCGTCGTTGCGGCGTCATTCGTGCTGGTGGACCCTCGGTGCAGCTTTTGAGTCTACTTGAGCATTAGGTACGGGTTTTGTAACAGGGACGTTTCACAACTTACGGCGCACAGGGCTGGGTTTAAAAAACCGGTTGCTAATTGAGGTTTCGAGCAATGGACCCACGATATAGAGAGCTTAAAGGCTCAGTATAAGACGCTATGGTCAAAGTAAGTAAACTCCTAGTAAAATCTGTGATATTTCATTCGCTGGGTGCAAGACTAGCCTTCATCACGATAAAAGGTATCCCCACCATATGAATTTACCACCTTTAAATTTTAGCTATGAAATTTATCCATAGCATCCCCACTATGCTGAAAGAGGATTAACTAACAAATTAATCGTAAATACGTTTTGCTAACATTGACTGGTATAAAAACGCTTTTTGATAATAGTACACTGGGCTATTACATTAGTAAAACATGGACGGGCACCTGTATGATAAGATCTCTCAGCACCCCTCGTCTATGGTTACTTCCCGCACATATCCTGGTCTTGCTGCTATTCAACAGGTATCACGCCTAGCTATCAATAAGCGGTTTTACGTAATTCGGAAAACTCAAGGTGAGTACAGGCCACACTGGGGGCTTCTTCAGAAGTGGCCAACAGTTCTAAGATTTATACGCCTATGGTGAAATCGTATGCCACTAATTAAAGCTTCAGCCGAAATTAGTTTGCGGGTTTTTTCCCATTTTATGGTTACGGGCGACAAAACCAAGCAGCTCAGTTATTTCATACAGAATTATGTGATCATCAGGAGCCACCCGCACTTCACCTACTGCCCGCTCTCTTTCACTAAAGGGGACTTAATGGACAAGATTCATAGGAAAACAGTTAATGGGTTGCGCCGTCTGGTATAGTCACAGTGGAAACAGGGTATACGGGCTTGCGTAGGTTGCGCTTTTTACTTATTATTTATATATTACTTTTTATTCTATATAGCTTCTTTATTGAATAACGGATCGGTAAAGCGTCCGTTGGGTACAGTTCACTTTTACCAGTTGTCTCATACACCGTCAGGTCAAAATTATTACTAGTATCTAATGGAAGAAAAACTGCAGATAATGGTCTGCAGTTAGACCAAAATAAAACGGTTCACCCTAGCCGCATCAATCTCAACGTTATGATTTTAGTACATTGTTCCGAGAATAAGGATGCATAGATCCCGCAACGGCCTCTCATACATTTCAGTACTCGAAGCGTGAATTTAGTTCTTTGAAGGGATAATTTCTAGAGAACCGTTGGGTTATTTCCATATAGTTCTGACGGAAGCTTGTTAGGGGTCCCTTAAACCTAGACGGCTTATGTAAATGAACAGTATTTAACATTTGCGGAGAAAATCTCTGCCCCAAGGTTTCACGGCCAAATGCATTTTCATGCAAGCCCAGCAGAAGTACTCATCACTCATCGCGTTAACAGCAACATAAAGCATTCGCCCATTTTGCCTCAATCTGCGATATTAACTTCTGTTTATACAGAAAATATCACAGTATATATATATATATATATATATATATATATATATATATATATATATAGTACCCACTTTAGCGAAAGTTGGCTTGTTCCAAT